>NC_084917.1:643168-733168 GCF_949316345.1 Pungitius pungitius
CACTGATCCACCTCACTGATCCACCTCATTGATCCACCTCACTGATCCACCTCATTGATCCACCTCACTGATCCACCTTATTGATCCACCTCATTGATCCACCTCACTGATCCACCTTACTGATCCACCTCACTGATCCACCTCACTGATCCACCTCACTGATTGATTGGTTGTAGCTGAAGCAATGATTCAATAGTTGTGATATTGTGATAATGTGATAATGTGATATTGTGATAATGTGATAATGTGATAATGTGATAATGTGATATTGTGATAATGTGATAATGTGATATTGTGATATTGTGATAATGTGATAATGTGATATTGTGATAATGTGATAATGTGATATTGTGATAATGTGATAATGTGATAATGTGATATTGTGATAATGTGATAATGTGATATTGTGATATTGTGATAATGTGATAATGTGATATTGTGATAATGTGATAATGTGATATTGTGATAATGTGATAATGTGATAATGTGATAATGTGTTTGTGAAGGACTGATAAACTCAGAGCTTCAGGCTGCACTCGTCTCCAGTGTTGGTGAGACACTATTTTATCATTATTATATTATACGATGTTACATCAGATTCTATTATAAAATGTAAAATTATAATGAAATATTTGATATTAAATCATGCTATTTTATAAAATATATGGTATATAAAGCGTGTTATAATAAAACGTTTAATCCCGTCCGCAGGAGACGGCGGCTACGGTAACCACGGTAACCACTGCTCGTCTCCGGGAGGCGTGGCCAAGCACCTGCAGGAGAAGACTCCTCCCCCGATGAGCGTGAGCCGGAAGCCGGACCTCCGCACGCTGCTGCCCCCCCCCAACAAGTGCAGCAACATGCCCCCCATGGTGAGATCTTTGAATCAAAGAGGATGTGCAGCTGTTCTTTATGGAGATGCTTCGGTCCATTAGAGACACAAATAGGTGAATTGTGGTTATATGACACTGAGTGTGCCCCCCCCCCCCCCCCCCCAGAGCCACAGGATCAGTCCCTCTCAGAGTCTGTCCCTCTGCACGCAGACGCTCCCGGGACAGCTGGTGGGGGGACACCTGTCCTCCTCCTACGGGACAGGTGAGTACGACAAGCACAGGTTATACACACATACACACACATCTATATACACACATACACACATATCTATATACACATACACACACATCTATATACACATACACACACATCTATATACACATATACACACACATCTATATACACATATACACACATCTATATACACATACACACACATCTATATACACATACACACACATCTATATACACATATACACACACATCTATATACACATATACACACATACACACACATATACACACATATACACACATCTATATACACACATACACACACATCTATATACACATATACACACACATCTATATACACATATACACACACATCTATATACACATATACACACATACACACACATATACACACATATACACACATCTATATACACATATACACACATACACACACATATACACACATATACACACATCTATATACACATATACACACATCTATATACACACACACACACACACACACACCAGGTATCCGTGTGTTTCCTCAGACTTCGGCGGTGACCCGTCCTCCCTCAGCGGGTTCGGAGGTTCTGGTCTCGGGTCGGTACCGAGCTGGCAGCAGCAGCAGCAGATACACAACGTCCAGCACTCGGCGCTGGGTCACATGGGGTGAGAGGCTTTGGGGAGGGGGGGGGTTCAATGGAGGGCGCTTTCTTCATGTTGCTGAACCGGCGCCTCCTTCTGGTCCCTCAGAACCTTGTGCCAGAACCTGAACGTCTCCTCCGCTCACCACCCGAACCTCCACATCAAGGCCGAGCCGGCCTCCCCCCCCCGGGACCGGGGGGGCCTTGGCATGGCGGGCGCGGGGCTGGTCGGCGGGTGCGTGACCTTGGCCGGGTGCTCCGTGGGCCGTTCCCCTGGCAACAGCGCCTCCAGCTGCGGGAGCCCGTACGAGGGCAGCGAGGATCACCGCGGCAACTTCCTCCTCCAGCCGCTGGCCAATCAGGAGCAGCGCCACAGCCCAGTGAAACGCATGAGGCTGTCGGAGGGCTGGGCCACATGAAGGAGCCGCCCTGCAGCCACGAGGGGGGGGGGGGGGGGGGGCAGTGAAAGTTACCTTATTGTGTTGTCATGTTTTCTTGTGCCGAGTAGGCGTGCTCTATGTGTCACGGGGGGGGGGGGGGGAAGTCAAGCTGTTTCATAAGAATACAGTGATCAGGGACGAATTCATCACACTGCACTGAAGAGACAATCACTCACCTTCCCTCTGATGATAATGATGATGATGATGATGATGATGAGGGGGGGGGGTGTAGGAGGTGAAGAAGAAATAAGCACATCTATGCAAACAGAAGAAGAAGAAGTCTGGTACTCGGCACCGTGTTGCAGGTTCAACAACGTCACGCACTTCTAAACGTGAACGTGATGGAGGCAGGGAGGGAGCAAGTGGAGGGAGGAGAGGAGAGGAGGAGAGGAGGAGAGGAAAGGAGGAGAGGAGGAGAGGAAAGGAGGAGATGGAGATGAGAGGAGGAGAGGAGGAGAGGAGGAGATGGAGATGAGAGGAGGAGAGGAGGAGAGGAAAGGAGGAGGAGATGGAGATGAGAGGAGGAGAGGAGGAGAGGAGGAGATGGAGATGAGAGGAGAGGAAAGGAGGAGAGGAGGAGATGGAGATGAGAGGAGAGGAAAGGAGGAGAGGAGGAGATGGAGATGAGAGGAGGAGAGGAGGAGAGGAGAGTAGAGGAAAGGAGGAGAGGAGGAGATGGAGATGAGAGGAGGAGAGGAGGAGAGGAGGAGATGGAGATGCTGTGGTGGGTGGATGCTGAAGGAGGAGGTCCTCTGGACAGGTTGCATAGAAAGGTTTCACTAGAAGTCTGTGGATCAAAGATCAAAGCGTTGACAGCGTGTCAATCAGATGGAAACATGTTACTCAATAAGGAACCACAGTGTTTGCTGATACAGATCCATAAATATGTTGTACAAATATCCCTCCAAAGGGATTCAATTCATTATAAATAATGAGGCATGAAAAACTACATAAGAAATGGTAATGACTTAAGATTCTTAAATGTGGATTAAAATCTTTGACCTTTAGGGGTCAAATCCAACCACATCAAAGGCTTTGAATTCGACTCCATGAAGTATTTTGTCAGCGTTTATTTGCTTCCACACAAACTGAACATCTGGTTTTAAGAATCCAACCCACTGACCCCCAGAGGAAGCTAGCGGTTAGCTTAGCATAGTGGTCCCATTAAACAACGTTTATATATATAAATTCTTTATTATATCAAATTGATATTCTTAGATGACAGTAACATTCAGGGAGATTTTAATGTAACTGGAAGTTAAAGAAACAACAATATTTTAAAAGGTCAAAGGTCAAAATGTGTCTCACAAAAGGACAAATTCCTCGGGATTCTATATAAATGTCTTTTTACAACCCTAACCCCTTTACTGAAGTAAAAGTACAATTAATGTATGAAGAAAATACAAAAATCTTTCATATTGTAGGTCAATAGTTTAATAGAATTATAAAAGTAGCATAACGTAGAAATAATACCTCAAAATGATTCAAGTACTTGTACACCACCAGTGTACTGTGACTCTAGAGGGACACTGTGGACATTTCAGATAACTTGTGCCTTGTAAACTGTCTCCACCCCCCGCCACAATAAGAGCGTGAACAGAGCAGAGGCGGTTCACATATTAAATACATATACATACATATATGTATATGAATGTATATGTATACATATACATTCATATACATACATATATATATATATATATATGTATATGAATATATTTGGACCTTGAACCTGTGTCCCGAGTGGAACCCCTTTATTAAATTAAAGCTGCTTTAGTTTAGGACAAAAAGGGCGGAGCCCTGATGTGTTTTTTTCTGCAGGGGGGGGCAGACAGTTGACCCTGTGAATGACCTCTGTACCACACGTGTTAAATCTTCCCCTCTTTAGACGCGCTTCTAATAACCACGAGTTCGTGTTGTAACAGAAGTGGTTTTAGCGGCATAAGCGGGCCTTTGTCGCCTCGGGGGGGCGACGTTCCTCAGGAGGAGACGCACAACGTCTCCTTCACACAAACATCGCAGTTTGTATTTTGCAGAAAAATATACCAAAATAAAAACAGGCTGTTACGATGGGTGTTTTTTCTTCTTTGTTCCAGCGGGACGTTCTCAGAGGACAGAGGACACGTCTCTCAATACGATGTGTAGTGTGTGTGTGTGTGTGTGAGTGTGTGTGTGTGTGTATATGTGTGTGTGTGTGTGAGTGTGTGTGTAAGATCTTTGCTTCATGGCAGCGTCTCATCCGGTTCAGACCGGTTCCTGCTTATCAGCGTGCTTGGTTGAAGCCAAAACATGGTCATGTGACCCGCGGGAGGCCTGCTGCGTTCTCACGGCGTGACGCGCTGTGGGAGTGACCCAACAAACGATGAGCCTTTAAGAAGTGAGCCACTAGCACAGAGGAGCAAAGTGGGTCCGTTACCATGACAACGCCATGAGGAAACACAGGAAACTGATGTGATTGGAGGAGTTATTCACTCATGTAAAACTATGAGTGTGTACTATCTGGTGAGTACTAAAAGTAAAGCTTTTATGAGCCTTCATAATCAAACAAGTTAGTTAAATTAAAGGAAGTTATTATTTAAATGATTAAAAGGTGAAGCAGCATTTCTTCATGTGGGGAGCTGTGATAGAGACACTTTTACAATATGAAGTATAAATAGTTATTGATTCATATTTCAAGTTGTAGATCTTTGGTGTCGTTAACACAACTTCAGTTTCACACGACAAAAACACCACAAATGCCCCATTATTTCATAAAATAAAACTTTATTTGATCAAAAGATTGATCATGACACCAATAACATAATTATATATAATGCAGAGAAATGGAATAAACAGCAACAAATTATATGGAAAAACTAGTGCAAAAAAAAGAATGCAAATACAAAAATATATTGCACTTTGAAGTTTTAGGTGGAAGCTGTTTGAACAACATTCTCAATATGATGCATTCATCTGTAAACATGTGTATCTTTTTATGTCATTTCTTTCATCAGAACAAAGCTTCTAAAAAAGATAATAATAATAATAATAATCTATAGCAAGAGAAGCTTTAGTTCAGAGCAGAAACCGACAGGCGACTTGTGGTAAATTATATTGGTCGGAGTTGTGCTTTGACTCTGAGTCCCTGGTCATTAAAACACACACACACAGACACACACAGACACACACAGACACACACACACACACACACACACACACACACACACACACACACACACACACACACACACACACACAGGCGTTATTTTGTGTGTTTGTTGAGGTGTGAAACGTTTGGACCAACCAGAGGAACAAGAAACATCTGCAGAATAGAAAAGACACCGAGAGGAAAAACAGTGAAGACGGTTTGTGCAAAGTTCCCTGTGGAGGTGCAGAACCCCCCCCCCCACCCCCCCCGGCCCATAGACCTACGGTGACCCCCCCCCTCGGAGTCAGTGCGGATACATCATCTGGTGAGGAGGGACGATGTCCCTCAAGCCCTGGAGCGTCCTCAGCGGGACGGACATGTGTCCTGACATGTGACCTCCACAGGGTCGGGGTACGGGTCCACCTGTGGGGGGGGGGCGGGAGGGTCTTCATCACTGCATCTTAACCACATACTTGGTGTACTCTGTTTTCGTGTGTGCACTAACTACCTCGGAGTAGAGTGGGGGGGGCAGGTATCTGAACTGGGTGATGTAAGTGAGCAGCGGCCCCCGGTCCGCCCCCCCCCCCTCGGACCCGTCGCAGCCTTGCAGACACTCCCTCCTGTGGGCCTCCGATATCTCCAGATCGCCGTAACTCGGCGGCGCTGCAGCAGACAGACGAGCAGGTTAGAGAGCGTGTGTGTGTGTGTGTGTGTGTGTGTGTGTGTGTGTGTGTGTGTGTGTCTGTGTGCGCGTGTGCGTGTGCACGTGTTCCTTCTCACCCTCGGGCCGCTCCAGCCAGCCCGCGGCGCTGCAGCAGCTGATGCTGGAGGTCCGGGAGGTGCAGGTGTGCAGAGGAATGGTGCCGATCACCAACGGCAACGAGAGGGACAAGTTCAACCCGCCAGGAACGTCCACGTACACCTGGGGACGAGGGGGGGGGGGCATCATTCATATTAATGAATATATATTACTATTACAACATGGTACTTTTCAACAAGGAGTAGTTTTACTTTTGATACTGTAACACTTCTGTGTTTAGGTTAAATGGAGATTTGATGCCTTTACTCCTAAACAGTAAAACCCCGTGATGCCACCTTAACTTAAGCAGAGCATCTGCGTCCTTCTGGTCTTCGGGTCTGATTGTCCACAACGCGACTCACCACGAGGGTGTACTCCACCCTGATGATGGGACAGTCCAGGATGGAGGGCGACACCGGGGGGATCTTCAGCAGCTTGCCCTCCCAGCTCTGGCTCTTGCCCTGCGGAAGGGGGTCTCCCCTCAGGTTGGACACCAGCTGCTGGATCTGCTTCCCCTTTCCCTTGGCGAAGAAGGTCTGGGTCTGGTACAGGGCGGCCTTGGGCACCACCACCCGGGACGAACAGTTCTCCGTCTCGGCGAAAATGTGGATGGACTCGCCTTGGAGAGAAGGGAGAAGGGATCAGTCTGTCGGACTGAGAGAGAAGTGAAACCATGAGAGCGGAAGAACCAACAGGAGGAAGAGGGAGGAGTCAGCAGGAGCGTCGGGCTCACCTGGAGTGTAGCCCTTCCGCTCGATCTTGGCGCTGAGGGAGATGGGGCCCGATGCGCAGAACCAGCAGCACAGCGTCTTCTCCTTGGAGCCGGCCTGAGGAGCCTGAAGCACAGCGGCGTCCGTGTTAGCGTCTCCACAAAGTCACGGACACTTCGGCCTTCTCACGCCAGCCGGTTGTGAGACGCACTCAACATGGCGCTGGGGTCAGCTAGCCTAGCTCGACAGCATCAGTCATCAATATATATAAATAAATAAACCCAACATATCATAAGATTCTGTCTAGAACCGACTTGTAAAGGTCCATCCAGAAGTCCCCATAAGATCATTGAAGCAGAACACTTCCTGTTCCGGCTCGCAAGCACTTTTCAGTCAACCAAGTCGTGGTGGTTAGCTAAGTGGTTAGCTAACTGGTTAGCTAAGTGGTTAGCTAACTGGTTAGCTAAGTGGTTAGCTAAGTGGTTAGCTAACTGGTTAGCTAAGTGGTTAGCTAAGTGGTTAGCTTAGCATACAGCGTCTCTCACCAGCAGCAGCGGCGTGTTAATGTCGATGTGCTCGAACACGATCAACTCTTTCTTCACTTTCAGCGGCAGCAGCCACGGCCGGTGAAGCTCCGCCTTCACCCAGTACCTCACGCTGCCGTGCTTCCCCTCAAAGGAGGTGGCCAGGGCCCTGAGGGGGGGTGGGGGGGGCAAAGCAGTATTAGTGTACAAGTACCATGAAAAACTACCTTACAGTACTACATCACCAGTGACAGCCCTGTGGTCATAATCCTACTTTAGTCAAAGGGTTAGTATTAGGGTACTTGGAGTACTCACATCTGGGCCAGGTTGAAGCTACCTCTCGTTGTACTTGTACTAGGGTAAGGGTACTTGGAGTACTCACATCTGGGCCAGGTTGAAGCTACCTCTCGTTGTACTTGTACTAGGGTAAGGGTACTTGGAGTACTCACATCTGGGGCAGGTTGAAGCTGAAGGCGAACTCGTGGAGGCCGGTGTGGAGGACCGTGAGAGCTTCTTCTGATCCGTCCTCATCTGAAACAGAATCATTTACATGTTTGATCAAAGACGACAAAACGTTTTCTGATGTTAAAATCATTTTGATTTTTTTCCTTTGAGACAAAAGACAAAGTTGTTTATTGACAAAAGAAAATGAAAAGGAAGTTCACATTTAAGAGTAATCGTGTCACTTTATCAGTGAAGAAGAAACGGATTGCAGACAAAGAGCCTGAACTCCACTTCCTCATTTCTTCTGTTTTTCATTTGTGTGTCTCTGTGATAGCTGTCATCAACAGCGGTGTGTGTGTGTGTGTGTGTGTGTGTGTGTGTGTGTGTGTGTGTGTGTGTCCACACACACAGATCAGGAGCAGACCGGTATGAACCAGACTCAGCAGCCTCCTTCAGCTGGAAACCCGCCGCCTGCATCACAGCTCGGCTCCCCATTGGAGGACAGCGTGGCACGCAGCGGATGCCGGGCTCTGATTGGTCGGCCCGGACAAGCCCCTGCCCACATGAGCACAGCCTGTGGTGAGGAGGAGGAGGAGGAGGAGGAAGGGTGTCGGACAAGAACAGTGAACTAACAGGTAGACCTGAAACTCTGAGTTCAATAGAAGATGAGGAGATTTGAATGTTGTGGACGTGGTTCTGGTGTGGACGTGGTTCTGGTGTAGATGTGGTTCTGGTGCAGACCTCATAAGAACTAAAGGACCCTTCAGAAGATGTTCTTGTGAAGCACTTTTCCTACATTTTTAAAATTCTTTTTGGGCTTTTAAATATGTGCCGATCTTCCCTGAGGACGACCATGTGACCAAAGCTCAGGAATGTGACCCGGAGTCAGTGTACCAATCCATCCCCTGAAAGGTGGCAGTGATGTCATTGTGTCCCTGCTTCGTGACCTTTGACCCCCCCGGACAGAAAGAAGATAACTAAAAGGCCTCCATGTTCTGTCTCTCACTCCTTGGAGTCTTCTCCCAGTTAGAGCACTGGTTCCACTGGGAGCAGTCAGTGAACAACAGGTGGAGGAGGAAGCTCCGCCCTGCAGCTCGTATTATCCCCCCCCCCCCACAACCCCCCCTTCAGTTCCTGAACAGGCTTGAACCGCTTCGAACAAAGGGAGTTGGCTGCAGCTTCTCTTTACGATGTCACCAGAAAAAAGAGCGAAATGAAAACACGTTGTTTCTTGTTCTTCTTCTCGTTGTGTTTCGTCTTCTTCATGAACAACATGAACCGTGAAGACACCAAAGAACACAGCGGAACCCCCACTATAACGCACGCGCTCCCGAAGCAGAGCCATCAGCTGTTGCATCAGCACCGGGATCTTTTCAGCCTTTTCACCGTTAAGTTTTTCACAGGAATCAGCTGTTGTCAAACACGATCAACAGCTGACGGTGTAAACAACAACAACAACAACAGCTCCTCACCTCGCTCCTCCCCGATCAAGGTGTCCTGGTGGTGCAGGTACTCCACCTCCTCGGTGTAGTTCTGCGTGTACGCCGTGTTGGCCCCGGCGTTCCGGGACTCGGTCCAGCGCACCTTGGCGACTCCCCGCGCCGTCACGTCCAGGCTCCTCACGCGCACGTCCCCGGTCACCTCCACCACCACGCGCCCGGACACCGGGTCCCCGCCGGAGAACGCCGGCAGGTCGTTCCGGTCGGAGCCGTCCAGGTGGACCGCGAGGGCCCGCACCTTGCCCCGCAGCATGGCGGGGCGCGCACTGCAACGAGCGATGTGTCTACGCGAGTCTGCGGGGGAGGCGGCGTGCGCGCACAGCCGCGGGGTGCACGCGCACTAGCTGCGGGGGCCCAGCGGGGAGCCGCGCTCCAGCTCTCCTCCCCCGGTGTCTCTCCGGTGACGCTGTGGCCGCGCGCTCTTAAAGCCTCCGTGCGCGCGGAACGCTCCACTGAGCATGTGCGCACCACGCACGCGCGAGCCGCAGTACTGCTGCCCTCACACCAGAAGGATTAAAATATCTACTCCACCCTGCACTGTGATGTAGTAGAACACAATAAGTACCTTAACGTACCTTAAGTACTACAAATATTAAACAATGCAGTACATTTACTCAAGTACTGTAATGAGGTACTTGTACTCCCTTTGTGTATTTTATACTGAAACAAAGTAGAATATTTTTACCTGTGAAACCATCCGTTACGAAATAAAACCTCACACCTGCATCTGTGTACAAATATATTTTCTCAGACAAACACGACACAAACGCAGCAGCAGTAAATACCCATGATGCAACAGGAGAGCATCCATGAACTTCACATTCAGTGTCCACAAATACACTTTGCATAAAGTTCATGTTCAGTCATGCAAAAACACTTTGACGCACACAAAGGTGCCATGCACGACATCCCATAATGCACTGCGTATGAAATACTGCAGATTATAAACTGTAAACTATAAACGAAAAACAGGAAAAAGTTACGAAAAAGAAAATAGATTGTTAGTGGTGAGAAGTCGGCAAAAAGTAGAGTCCAGGTAAAAGGATTCTGTTAAAAGAATGAATAAAACAAACCAGTAAAGTGACGAGTAAATGCATCTTAAAGTGGAGGAAGTATTCAGACCTCTAAAATACCACAAAACATTTAAGAAAAAATAGTATTAAAAGTATTAAAATGGCACCGAGAATGTTTTATATTCTTTGATTCGATTATTATTATTGATCATGCATTCATGTTCATGCAGGAATCAACAGAGCATTAAAATACCATAGAAATAAAATAAATACACAGTTGGGCTTAATATTAAGAATGTTAAATTATTAAAAAATATTTTTGTATTTTCTCTGAGATTAAGATAAAAAAATACTAATCCAGTTTTTGGTCCCTGTTGTAGAGGTTGAACATTCATGATCTAATACAAGCTATAATCCTAAAAAATCTGTCTATTTAAAAAATATAAAGAAAGAGAAGAAAGAAAAACTCGATGTGTGGAAGAGCAACAACGACGTTTTCCTCCAGAAAAACACAAAACTTCATGAGACAACAACATGAAAATGAAATAAAGTGAATGAAGAGTCCTCTGAGTTACAATCAAGTCTCATTGGAAAGGGGCGAGCTGGGGGCGGGGCCAACTGGGGGCGGGATCAACTGGGGCGGGGCTTAGTTGGGGCGGGGCTAAGTGGGCGGGGTTAAGTGGGGGCCGTCCTCCGGCGTTTGACAGGAGTTTGTCCAGATTCTGTCTTCAGCTCTCGGTACTGCATCTGTCTCACACACACACAGACACACACACACACACACCACACACACCACACAAAAACACATAGCAATTAGTTTAAATATCCTTGCTATAAGACATACCCCCCCGGCCCCCCTCCCTCTTTAACGGTCACGCACCACTTGGACATCGGACGGGACGCGGGACAGGAAGTCCAGCAGCTCGTTGTTGTCGATCAGATACGGATCTCGCAGCTTCTTGGTGAACTTGTTGACACCTGAGGAGGACGAGACACACTTGTACCCACGCGGAGACAAACCTGAGTACACACATGTACGTCTGAGTACTGACCCCAGGCCAGCAGCAGGTACCGCAGGGGGACGAGGTAGAGGAGCACGGTGGCCGAGGACAAGACGGCGATGGCCAGCCAGCTGAGGAACGGCACGGTCCAGTTAACGGTGCTGAAGACAAGAGAGACAACTTCAGAGACTACTTCAGGGACAAGAGACGACTTCAGGGACAACTTCAGAGACTACTTCAGGGACAACTTCAGAGACGACTTCAGGGACAAGAGACGACTTCAAAGACGACTTCAGAGACTACTTCAGAGACAACTATAGTTCATAAATCTTTAGCTTGAGGTCAATATGAACGAGTGAATAAAGGGAGCATCAATCCAACATGAATGTACACAAAGCTTAATTCCATTCCAAAGAGGAGGGACTTCCTGTGATCACTCTTTATTTGCACTACAGAGAGCTCCGCCTCTCTTCTTTAGCCCCTCCCCCCCCAGCAGGATACCCACTTCTTCATCCTCTCTCCGTAGGACGCCACGTCGTCCAGCGCGCTCTGGACGCTGATGAACACGTCCTGGATGGCGTACAGTTTGTCCATGAAGCCCTTTGGCTCCGCCTCCTGAAACACACAATGGAAAAAGGTCTCAATCTCATTGGATCACGGCTGACATAAACGCGTTGCCACGGCGACGCTACCTTGTCCTCTCTGTCCTCTTCTTCGTCCTCCCACTCGAACATGGCGTCCAGGGACTGCAGCAGGGGGAAAGGAAAATGTTTAAGTATGTGAGGGGGGCGGCGGCTGAGTCCCGGTGTCCTGGTCTGCTCACCGTGTCCGTGGTCCCTCTGATGGAGGACATGACGTAGTTCCAGACCAGCAGCAGCAGCAGAGCCATCGGCAGCATGTAGACCTCAAAGTTCCACACGACCACTACGAAGAGCTGAGAGGAAGACACCTCAGGACCTAGTCCTGATCCTCCATGTGGACCAGGCTCACTTCAGTCCTGATCCTCCATGTGGACCAAGCTCACTTTAGTCCTGATCCTCCATGTGGACCAGGCTCACTTCAGTCCTGATCCTCCATGTGGACCAGGCTCACTTCAGTCCTGATCCTCCATGTGGACCAAGCTCACTTTAGTCCTGATCCTCCATGTGGACCAGGCTCACTTCAGTCCTGATCCTCCATGTGGACCAGGCTCACTTCAGTCCTGATCCTCCATGTGGACCAAGCTCACTTTAGTCCTGATCCTCCATGTGGACCAGGCTCACTTCAGTCCTGATCCTCCATGTGGACCAGGCTCACTTGTTAGAGGTCTATGGAGGACTCTTACTGCTCACACACTTAAGACACATGCCCATGTGTGTGTGTGTGTGTGTTGATGTGTATGTGTGTGTGTGTGAGTGTGTGTAGATGTGCGTGTGTGTGTGTGTATGTGTGTGTGTAGATGTGTATGTGTGTGTGTATGTGTGTGAGTGTGTGTGTGTAGATATGTGTGTGTAGATGTGTATGTGTGTGTGTGTGTGTGTAGATGTGTATGTGTGTGTGTGTGTGTGTGTGTAGATGTGTATGTGTGTGTGTGTGTGTGTGTGTGTGTGTATGTGTGTGTGTGTGTGTGTATGTGTGTGTGTGTGTGTGCTTCACACCACAAAGGAGATGATGCTCCTCTGTGCAGACTCCCACTCGAAGCAGCTGTTAATAAACGCTCCGTAGCTGATCAGGACCATGATGCACCTCTTCACGCGGTTAAAGTTCTGCTGCAGAAGCTGAGGGATGAAAAGATGGTGATATGAATGAATACTATAAATATTAACATAGACTTTATTTAAATATTCTTACATCTAGCAGTATTATCTTTCTTTTTGCCTAAATAAATATAATAATTAACAATAATAATAACAATGCACATGGCAAACCTGCTTGGAGACTTTAGGTTCCTCCTCGATGTATTTCTGCTCTGCAGGAACGACTGACCTGAGAGCAGCTTTAACCTGCAGAGGACGACAGCAGGTCATGTGACCCAGGACATGTAGCTCTGAGACGCAGTAGCTAGCACTGAAGTACCTGAGGGTACCTCTAGTAGCTAATATTGATGTACCTGAGGGTACTTCTAGTAGCTAGTATTGACGTACCTGAGGGTACCTCTAGTAGCTAGTATTGACGTACCTGAGGGTACCTCTAGTAGCTAGTATTGATGTACCTGAGGGTACCTCTAGTAGCTAGTATTGACGTACCTGAGGGTACCTCTAGTAGCTAGTATTGACGTACCTGAGGGTACCTCTAGTAGCTAGTATTGACGTACCTGAGGGTACCTCTAGTAGCTAGTATTGAACTACCTGAGGGTACCTCTAGTAGCTAGTATTGAAGTACCTGAGGGTACCTCTAGTAGCTAGTATTGA
The DNA here is from genome assembly GCF_949316345.1 of Pungitius pungitius. Lineage (NCBI taxonomy): Eukaryota > Metazoa > Chordata > Actinopteri > Perciformes > Gasterosteidae > Pungitius > Pungitius pungitius. The sequence continues at coordinate 656,834 of NC_084917.1, forward strand.
AGTACCTGAGGGTACCTCTAGTAGCTAGTATTGACGTACCTGAGGGGACCTCTAGTAGCTAGTATTGAAGTACCTGAGGGTACCTCTAGTAGTTAGCACTGAAGTATCTCTCTACTCACGGTGTTGTACACCAAATCGATCTCCAGGTAGATGGTTCCCTTCGTTCTTCCGGTCAGCTCTTTGTTTTTCAACTCGTAACTCTTCTGCTCTCCGTTTCGTATCTGAAGTAAAAAGACGTCGCTGCAGGTTCATCAGTCGGCCCCCGGTGTACCTGTGGTAGTCTCCCCCCTGTCTTCATGTGCTGTACACCTGTTGTTCCCCTCACACTCACGTGTAGTAAAGGTATGGCCACCTTCCCCAGGAAGTCGGCGCTGCGGTCGCGGTCCTCATCGAACACCGTCACCTCCAGCACGGCGTGGATGTCTTTGACGTTGCTGAGGAGGGAGAGAAGCACACCTGTCTTCATGCTCTATGTTCAAACGCCATTCTGGGGATTTATCGTATGACAAAAGGGAGACGTATTCACTGATTGGATTACACCGTGTTTGGATCAGTATTTAGAATGGTCCCTCTGACCTGGAACCAAACCAAAATTAACTATTCTAGTTAATATCCATAAGCATTGATTTACATGTTTGGTTAAAATACATTTGAAGTGATAATAAAGACATGGAGATGAATAAGTGAGCAGTACTAAAATGTGAACACAGAACGCTGACATGAAGTATTCAGAGTAGTACTAGAGTTTAACAGGGTGAAGTACTGGTAGTACTCCGGTGGACTCACAAGGTGAAGACTTTGTTCCACTCTGGATTCAGGTTCTTGTAAACAGTGGGAGTCTGCAGCCGGTCGTTATTCAGCTCCAGTACACAGAAGGGATCGCTCTTACCTACAAGTACACATATAACACAGTATAAACAACTGTACTGAATATTAAGTACTAGGCAGGAGTATAAAGTATTACATAGGTATTTAAGTACCTTGTAGTAACATAAAGTACAGTACAAGATTTATTAAGTAGTAGTGTAGATCCAGTAGATAATGTATAGAGTACCTCATAGTAGTATAAAGTAGAGTACAGGGAGTATTGAGTACCATATAGTAGGTGAGATCCAGTAGATAATGGACAGAGTACCTTGTAGTAGTATAAAGTACAGTATAGGAGGTATTTCTGATTACCTGTTACGTCTGCTGCCATGAGTCCTTCTGCTCTCATGACCTTCACCTGGACGATGCCAACATCCTTGATGTTGGAGAAGGACCTCAGCGCGCCCTGCGGGGGAGAAGACAGGAAGTACTTCATAGCGCTGTGTTTTTTTCCCGTCCTTCCTTCTTCGGATCTGACCGTTAGCCTCTAAGAGAGCCGCTCACGTAGCGTGCGAGAACCTCGCGGCGCTCCAGCGGGTCATCGAGTGGCGTGAGGGAGAGGTCGGCGATGGAGACGTGGGAGGAGGCGGTCAGCGTGACCAGCAGCACCAGGAGGCCCCGGGACTCCTCCAGGAGAAGGTCCAGGTGGTGGGTCCGCTCCTTGGGCAGGGTGGACAGGTCCAATTGGCAGCTGGTGGGAAGGAACAGGGTAAAAGTACACACAGAGTACACGTAATGTACACACAAGGAGCACACATGTGGTCAGAATGAAGGTCAGACTGAAATCAGAATTATTTATTAATAAACATTTTTAATATATTTTATACAACCCAATAAAGCCAAAGAAAATATACCAAAATATAGAATGTACATTTAAACACATATATTATGATGTCAGATCATTTACACGTTAGGTAGTCGTTTAGAAGGTTTGGCGGCTGAGTTTTCTCTATGACTCCTCCAGGAGTTTTAGTGAGCCTGTAGGAGGTTCTTCACACCCTTTGGAAAGTTCTGGTAATCATTGAGAAGGTCCTGGAGATCCTTAAGGGTTGAATATGGGACGACTAGGTTTAGTGGTGATTGAAAAGGTTCTAAATCCTTTAGAAGGTCCTATCTAGGGTTCATGGAAACAGCTTTTGAGGGGGTCTTAGAACCCTGTAGCAGGTTTAGCTGACATTGGAAATGTTTTAGAGATCCTTAAGGATCTTCTATGGCTCCTTTAACTGGTGATTGGAAAGGATCTAGACATGTCAGAGTGCTGGAGGGGGTTTATGGGTCATTGAAAGGGTTCTAGAGGTTATTTCGGGTGCTCTATGAGTCTCTCAGGACATTGAGTGGTCATTGAGGAGGTTCTACGTCCTGTCGGAGATATAGATATCAAGGGATCATTGAAAAGGTTCTGGAGAAACTGTTTGTTGTTATTGTTTTATCCGATGCTTCTTGTTTTCAAATTAAGTTCAAATTAAACAAATAAATGCAGACGAAGAGGGAAGACACCTACTGACCGCCCGAGGAAGTCGTCTCTCCTCCCGGTGTCTTTGTCCCACACCGTGATCTCCAGCACCCCCCCGGTCTCTTCGTACATATGGAGGTCAAACTGCTCCCTCCATTGGGGACTCAGCGTCTTTGGCACAGTCTGCACACAAATGCATTGTGGGAAACATGCTCTCAGTTTGAAGAAGCCCTGCTTTCGGAGACTGACCCGAGGTCAGCGGTACCTTGCTGCGGTACTTCTGGGGTCCCAGCCTGAACTTGACGTACGGGTCGCTCAGGCCGTTGGGGTCCATGGGGATCAGGTTCCGGCCTTCGATCAGCGCGATGCTGACGATGCCTCGCCAGAGCTGAGATTTACGATGAAGGTCTGAGAGACGCAGCGACTGCTGCCGATGGTCCACACACACACACACACACAAACCTTTATTCAAATGTCAGGTAGAAGAAGCACAACAAGCAGCCTGTTCTTCATATGTGAGCTTGATACGAATGATGAGCAAGGTTTATATTCTCCAATGTTTTAAAGGATTTTTAAGTTAGCCTGATTATGTTAACCTGATGGTATGGTGTTGGCCCAATAACATCTCATTAACTGATATAAACATCACCTTAGTCTGACAGAAGGATGTTAGCCTCATAGCTCACATTAGCATTATAATATCACGCTAACCTGGTAACATTGTGTTACCATGGCAAAATCACATTAGCCTGATGTAAACCCGGTAACAGCACATGATAGCTTGATAACATAACATTAGCCTGATAACGTCACGGTAGCCTGATAACGTCACGTTAGCTAGATAATGTTAGCCTAATAGCATCATGATAGCTTCATGTTGGCCTGATAATGCAATGATGTTAGCCAGATAAAGTTAGCCTGATGGAAAATAGTGTCTTGAATTAACCTGATACCATTATGGTAGCCAGATAACGTCACGTTAGCCGGGTTAGTCTGATAGCATCGTGTTAGCTTGATGTTAGCACATTAGCCTGCATGTTAATCCATTTGAACAACAGGGCCTTGTTACAGCAGGAAATGAAAGCAGCTACAACACAAACTATGTTCACATGCAAACTAATATTTGTGTTATTCTGAACACAAAATGTGATACATACTATATATACTATATATACATAGTATACTGTCCTCTTTCAAATATTGGTGCATGTAAACGTAGTAATGTAAGAGCAGAATACACATTTGAAGACACAACAACATTTGAAAAACCTTCAACACAAAACTTGATATGAATGATATTAACACGAGCAAAAGGAAACGATGTCAGAACGCAATGATGATGACGAGGGGGAAGACGATGAGGAGGATGAGGATTTACCTTAGTGGATCTTTTCCAGGACCTCCTGAGCAGCATTGTCTGAATATACATTAAATCACATTAATTCCACTGAAGTCTGTCTGGAATGAGACTCTTGACTCGACTTCTAGTGGCCAACATGGGTATTACAGCAACAAACATTACTGTTAAAACCAAAAGTTATCCCTCAAAACCATAAACACAGGAGAGAAAAGATATTTTTCCGCTTCTCTCTGCAAGGTTTCCGTATTCAAGGATTAATCAATAAAAAAATAATGAATTATCATTAGCTGCAGCATGCACTTATCGATAACTCTCTTTAGATATGTCGGTACGTACCGCCGAGTCCCGGCGCTCCTCCACCGGACTGTCTTTGGGGGTCAGGGTGACGGAAAGATCCAGGGAGCCCAGGTCCTGATCCGGGTGCTGAGGGTCCTTCAGCTCCAGGGTCACAGGTATCGTCCTGCAACCACATAGGTGGCAACATGGAGCGAACCTCAAGAGCGGTGTTTTATAAGCTATATCTTCAACTCGAGAGATGGACCCCCCCAGGGTCTGAGACCGAAAGGACCAACATGCCGCCTTTAAGTTTCGCAATCACACCGGAGAGGAACCCTTTGGTTTGTTGTTCTGAAGCCTCAACTTATGGCGTCACCATCTTGTTTATTATCTAGCAGGAAACAAGAAGTGAACCTATGTCGACTGACGACGCCGTATACCTCTTTGGTAGGGACCTGTCAATCAGCCTGTAACCCCGCCCTAAAGCTTGCCCTCTTTATCGTCTGTTTGACTCTAAATGGACCATCTTTCACTAAATGAACATCATGCTGCATTGAAGAAGACTTGAAACTAGAGACTGAGACCATAAACTCATGTTTACAATGTTTACTGAGGGAATAAATCAAGAGAGAAGTAGAGTCATTTCCTCATAGACGTCTATGGGAGCAGAGGAGTCGCCCCCTGCTGGTTACTACACAGAAGTCGAGTCATTTCCTCATAGACGTCTATGGGAGCAGAGGAGTCGCCCCCTGCTGGTCACTACACAGAAGTAGAGTCATTACCTCATAGACGTCTATGGGAGCAGAGGAGTCGCCCCCTGCTGGTCACTACACAGAAGTAGAGTAATTTCCTCATAGACGTCTATGGGAGCAGAGGAGTCGCCCCCTGCTGGTCACTACACAGAAGTAGAGTCATTTCCTCATAGACGTCTATGGGAGCAGAGGAGTCGCCCCCTGCTGGTCCCTACACAGAAGTAGAGTCATTTCCTCATAGACGTCTATGGGAGCAGAGGAGTCGCCCCCTGCTGGTCACTACACAGAAGTAGAGTCATTTCCTCATAGACGTCTATGGGAGCAGAGGAGTCGCCCCCTGCTGGTCACTACACAGAAGTAGAGTCATTACCTCATAGACGTCTATGGGAGCAGAGGAGTCGCCCCCTGCTGGTCACTACACAGAAGTAGAGTCATTTCCTCATAGATGTCTATGGGAGCAGAGGAGTCGCCCCCTGCTGGTCACTACAGAGAATGACGCTTGAACACACAACAACCTGAACAAACTTTCTTCCAGTCATTATGATAAAGTTGATAAGATAACGTTTAAGGGTTAGAAAACAAACTGGAACATGAGGAGTTGTTTTTGAAAAATAACCATAAACGATTCCTATCCAGAGACTGAGGAAGACGAGGCTCGGTGGTCAATGCTGGTGGAGCTGAAGGCTTTGATGAGAATGCATCGCTCTTCACAGTTTTCTTTTCCAGGATTAGCTGATAAAAAGTACTTTTTGTATGACTCACAACAACAGGGCGACTCCATCTGTGGAGTAAGAGCTGTGAAGAAGCTTCGCTCACATCCTCTCCAGAGTCTTCTATTATGTAATGGGGAGGGACAGGAAGTCTTTACAAGTGTCAGGTCCAATCAGTTTTAAGGACAAGAACGACGTCCCTGCGACCTTTTAACCCTCGATGGGGCTTTGCTGCAGAAAAACTTGAACCAACGGAATAGATGAAGAAGGGAGGTGCTGTCCGTCAACAGTGATGTCACTTCCCCTTTTCACATGTGCTGTGTGAAATACTCAAAATAATGAAATGTGGTTGTCATGGCAACGCAGCCCCCTGTGCTCACCAGTCAGTGTCTTTCTATTCATGCAGTTCAGGCGCCCAGGTACCGGGAGGGGGCGGGACCTGTTGATACGGTCTTCTAAAAGGGTTTATGTCCTTTTCCTCTGGATCAATATGTGTTAGAATCACTTAACGCTCACACAGCCTTATGTGTGTATATATGAGTGGGAACATGAGTTCAATCTGATTTGTTGTGTGTTTGTTAAAGAGACACAAAGATGAAAACACACCTCTGCTGCTCCAGAGACTCCAGGTGAAGGTACGCTGAACCCATGAAGTCATCCTGAAGGCCAAAGTCGTAGTCAAACACCTGCAGAGGAGCAGCAGACACGTCCTCTTCATTCATAACTGCTGTGTGTATGCGTGTGTGTGTGTGTGTGTGTGTGTGTGTGTGTGTGTGTGTGTCTACCTTCACATACAGAGGGTCACTCAGACAATCCAGACACAGAGTGCTTCTCTCCTCCCACACGGGGTTGAGGTTTTTGTGGATGGTTTTGCTTCTGAACACTTCTTTACCCGCCAGCTTGAACTTGACATACGGATCGCTGCTGCCTGAAGGAAGAGACCAATCAGAAGGACAGGAAACACAAGGGGGCGGAGCCTCAGAGCTACAGCACTCACCTCCTCGGTCTCTAACGGCCAGGTTGCGTCCTCTCTTCAGTTCCACCTCCAGCTTGTACATCCCTGAGCTGGGGGGGGCGAGTCGCTGTCGAGGGGGGGGGGGGGGGGGGGGCGTTGATGTAAAAGCTGCACAGAACAAGCCGACTCCTCGAGAGGAAATTAAGCTGCAGACCTGACTTCCTCTTGTGTCCTACACCGCTCATTAGCACACGCTAACAGGAAGTAACACACACAGCCTCCTCCCCTCTGATCGCTGCTACGATGCTAACACGCTAACATGCTAACCTGTTCTGTAACTAAAATGATGGATCAAGGAGCAACCTGTACTTTCTGAAGTATTTGATATAACCTGAATGTGAATTTGCAGTTCTGTTTTACAATAAAAGGTTGGAATCTAAAGCTTTTTAATGATGTTTTTTAATCCGATTCATTGATTAATCGAAAAAAGAATTGACCGATTGATCGATTATCAAAATAATAGTTAGTTGCAGCCCGACTCACGTGCAATCAATAAATCACACACACACACACACACACACACACACACACACACACACACACACACACACACACAGACACACAGACAGACACACACACACACACACACACACACACACAGAGTTACAGACACACACACAGACACACACAGACACACACAGTTACAGACACACACACACACACACAGAGTTACAGACACACACACACACGCACACACACAGACACACACACACACACACAGAGTAGAAGATGGAGCACGAGGAGGTGTTTTTCATTACGTGTGTATTTAGTTTGTTTAGTATATTATACATAATTAAAGCCATCACTCATCGATCGTATTGATCGGTAACTCACCGGCTGCTCATCCCGGCTCTCCGCCTCCCCGCTGCCCCCCGGGGGCTCGGCCAGCTTCTCCAGGCACGCCGCCCCGAGGGAGGAGCTCTTGTGGTGCGCCACGGGGGGCTTCTGCGGCGGCGGCTCCTCCCGCCCGAGCCCGGGGCCGGAGAAGAGCAGGTCGGGCTGCGAGGACGAGATCACCCGGTCCAGGACGGCCAGTTCCCTCCGCTTCATCTTCTTGAAGATCCCCCCGCCTCTGTCCTTCTTGTCCTCGGGGTCCCTGGAGCCCAGCTTGGGGCTGAGCAGCGGCTTGGCTCGGGCCTGGAGATGTCTCCAGATGGTGGTCTGCGGCGGGGACGCGCCGCTCGGCTCCATCTGCAGGTCCGGAGACCCACTCACACACGGGCCGCTGGTTCCGGGTCGCCCCCCTTTTCCTCGCGGGGATGTCGAGAGCAGCAGGCGGGGGGAGATGACAGCAGAGCCCGCCTCCACCTGGCTGGTTCCAGCCCTCCAGCCACCTCTCCTCCTCCGCTACGTCAGTGACGTGCTGCGGCTCGCGCTGCTGCCCCCTGGTGCACAAAGGATGCCACGTGATGCAGCTCCATCTCCACAGTGAAATACGTCTCCCAGTGCCCAGTGAGGTCTACAGTGTGTTAGTGTTTGGTGTGAAGATGTGAAGGCTCTCTGTGGTCCTGATGTCATCACAGAGCTCCTTCCACCATCTAGGAGCAGGACAGCAAAGAGTGGAGATCTAGTCCAGTGTTTTGCTCTCAGTGAGGGAGGAACAAGCAGCTTGATGTTGGGATGGAGGGTTTCACCAGGTCCTGAATGGAGACTGGACCCCATCCATCCAGACCATCAAAGACCAGTCCACTGTGGACCGACCCAAAGGCTTCACTTGGACCTCCGGAAGGAGGAGAGCTCAGCTCCTCCTCCTTCTCCAGGAGCAGAGCTTCTCCTCTCTGGAGACCCAGCACGTGGTACAGAACCTGCTTGAGAGAAGGGAGGCCCGGGAGAACCAGAACCAGGTCTGAGGGTGAGACTGTGAGACCCTGGTGGAGACGCTAACCCTTCAGAACCAACGCCCATTAAATGTTCCTCTAGGAACGTCAACTAAAAGGATTTTAAAGAACATCCTAATGAAAGTTTAGGTAAAAATACAAGTATTATTTCATTAAGCAACATTGATGTAAGAAAACAGACACTTTGAAGTGAAAAACATGATTTTATTTTGTTTTATAAGCCTCAGTTACAGTTGTTTTCGTAACACTTGACACTTGAACACTTGGAATATTTTTATTGTTGTCTAATACGTTTTTGGGAACCTGGTCCAAGTTGTAAAAGCTAATGATATTGATTATTATATTCAAACAAATAAAAATGGACTTGTTTCCTCCTCCTGATTGTGAACTTTAACACTTTATGGAGGACTAGAAGAGGATTTGGATCCTCTTGTTCGATAACAACTAATAATGATCAATACGATCATTCATCTCATGTGGTGCTTCACAACAAAAACACCTCCACTCATGACCAACTAAACTCACCTGGCTGCAATAAAAAAGGTCAGCTATTAAAATCAGGTGCATTTCCCAGCATGCAGTTTGGTGGAGGTTTGAGAATCGGGGGAACGAGATCAGATTCTGGTTCACATGTGGGATGTGAGGTCAGAGGTCACAGGTCCTGCTCGTGCATCTGCTGCTGCATCTTCTGAAGCATCTGCTGCATCCTCCTCAGCTGCAGGGGGGGGGGGGGGGGGGGGCAGCCAATGAGTTGCATGTTCACACATGCCCACGTAACCCCTGCAGAGAGGATTCTTATTGTTTTAATTCCCACTCACTTGGTCGTCTTTCTTCTTGATGAGTTTCTCCGTCTCTGCGTCGGGGGAGGACAGCGGCGGGGGGGGCAGGGGGCTCTGCACCCGCCGGTCGGGGTTCATCCTCCTGCGGGAGACACAAGGAGAAGCATGAGGAGCGGCACAGAGGGGTGTGGGTGGATGTGTCGTGTGCCGTGGTACCCGCTGAGCGCGTGGATGCACTGCGCTCTGTAGCTCTCGTAGTGACCCTCGCTGGTCACGTCCTTCAGGTCGTGCATGTGGGTTCTGATCAGCATGGTCCTCAGCTTCACAAAGTCGCAGTGGGACGGGTTCTCCACTGCGTACAGGGGGAGTGGGGGGGTGTTAGGGTCAGTCCCTGGGGGGTCTGCGATGGATCTCTGAGGGTCTCTTACCCTCCACGATGCCCCACGGGTAGAGCCGCCCTCTGACCCTCTGACCCCGGGCCTCCACCACCGTGTTGCTGCCGATCACAGCGAAGGGACAGCTCGCCTGCAGAGTCATCAAAACAAGCACATCACGCATACTTAGCACAGATGCTAACTGGCCCCCGCTCCCTGCTAACAGGGAATCTCAGGATGGTGTGAGAATAAAGCTGCTGCTTTGCTTTGGCTAATCTTCTGAGGACGGACAGCTGCTCCGTGTCCTGGTCCAAGTGTCCCGGAGCAAGACACCGCTGCCCAACAGGCTAAATGACACTACCATCCATCTGTAAGTTAGATAGTGTAGTAGGAATACAGTATACAATACCACATACTGCTTGTACTACTTGTACTACTTGTACTCTCTTCACCTTCAGCTCTCTGTCTTGACGCTTGAACTCGTCGTCCTCGTCTGAGTCGCAGTCCGGGAACTGATAGACCTTTATCCCGTATTCGTCTATTTCCTCCCTGAGCTGGAGGGACGACGCGCACACACACACACACACACACACACACACACACACACACACACACACACACACACACACACACACACACACACACACGCACACACACACACACACTTAGTGCACACATCCAGCAGGAAGTCGCCGCCCTGATAAAGATTTGCAGTCGAGATCAAATCTCTGTTGAGAAAGTCTGAGTCACTAAAATGAGTTTTAAATATGAGGCGTCATTTATGTGAAAAACTCCTTCTCCTCGACTCTAAAGTCATTACTTTGGTATATTTTTTAAATTACATTTTTTTCCTCTAACATTATTTTGCCATTTAAAATCCTTTATAATTCTTGTTTTAACTAAATAATCCTTATAAAGTCACATATTGTAAACCTATAGCCAATAATAAGGAGGTTTAAAGTGTCCATCTGACCTGCAGCACATGCTTCACATTGACGTCACGTATGTAACGTGCTCCTGACTCACCTTCTCCTTGAGCCTCTTCACCTCGGGGGGGGTCAGGCAGTCGGCTTTAGCGATCAGAGGCACCACGTTCACCTTCTCCTGCAGCGCCTTCATGAACTCCACGTCGACGGGGCGGAGCCTGCAGGGACCACATGACCTCCGCTGAGCGGTGCACACACACGCGTGTGCAGCGTGTGCTCCGTGTGCAGCGTGTGCTGCGTGTGCTCCGTGTGCAGCGTGTGCACCGTGTGCACCGTGTGCTCCTACCCGTGTCCGAAGGGGGGGATGAAGTAGAGGCAGCAGTGCACTCGGTGGTCCTGGATGTTCTTCCTGTTCAAGCCGCTCTCGTCTCTGAAGTAGAACTCAAACTGCTGCTCGATGTACTCGCTGACCGGCCTCCAGCTGCACAAACACACCTGCGTGTACTTTTACTGCTGAATGTACTGCAGACACTTAGAGGGACGCAGGTCCTGAAAGTACTGCACAGACATGAGGTACTTGTACTTTACTGGAGTATTGCCTAATTGAAGGGAGCTATGCCACTTATTATCATGTTTAATCTATTTATATATATATATATACTCTTTCATTGTAATGCTCTTTGTAACTTTGTTTTGAAATTTGATCTATAAATTAAATTGTTATTAAATTGTATCAGAGCTTAAAATGTGAAATAAAAGGTGGATTAAGATACCAAACAAAATGTCAATGATTCTTTACTAATAAAACTTGATCAAAGCAAATCGATCAAATGCAAACAACAGAACAAACATGAAGCTGCTTTATTATTACAGTTATTGTTTATTATTATTTATATATCTGCATAGCTTGGATGTATTATTACCCTATAATATATATATATAGTTATTATTTAAGGCCTCACCACTCGCTGTTGTTGACGGCGTCTCCGAAGCCCGGCGTGTCCACGATGGTCAGCCGCAGCTTCACGCCCTTCTCCTCGATGTCCACCGTGTGCCGGCTGATCTCCACCGTCTGAGCGACCCGCTCTGAGCCACAGAAAGTACTACAAGTACTACAAGTACTACGAGCACGCGCCGCTACCAGTACTACAAGTACAAGTACTACAAACACACTGTCAAAATACTCAGACACAGGTACTTAACAGTAAAACATACTCTCAGTGTGAATACAAAAAGCCGTTATAAAATGATGTATAAGTCGATGTACCACAGAGTATTAGTTGTACTGATGGACTCACCTTCTGCATTAAGCAGTTTTCTGTCTTTGTGGAGGTCCGTGAGGAACAAGCTGTTCACCAGAGTGGATTTACCCAAACCAGACTCACCTGGAACACAACGGTACAGGAAGTGGTCAATCACACACACCAAAATCAGGACTTTCAGAATAAGAGATTTGACCCTCTTTAATTTAGCTTAATCTGATTCTAATATCAAAATGATTTTATAAAGAACAAGATGTAAATAAAGCCAAAGTTAAGCCACAATATGATAATATAATAAAATAATACTACATTTTACTGATTTGCAGCAAAACTGTATATGATAAAATATTAAAATAATGGAAAATAGAGTTGAGTTCATTGAGAAAAGCAAATTGAGTTAGTTTGAACTATTTAGTGAAATCATTGAGGATTCTGAAACGTTGCTAACGTTTGAATGAAGAGAATTGAATCCAGAGAAGCTCTCATAGCTTCTCCTTGGAAATATTTTCACTGGACGCGACTGAACCTATAAATGTGATGTTTGAAGGATGGAAGCTTCTCAGGGTTACAGTAAAGGTGAGTTGAAGAGCATCTAGGCTTCAATAGAAGGTCAATGTGTAACTTGAAAAGGTCTAAAAGACCATTATTAAATATGTTAAGTTGGGTTTTTAATTTATCGTTTACTAAAACTCTCATTTAGATGAATGTGAGGGTGCGTTTCATTTGGTCACCTGATGGTGGCGTCCTATAAACTAACAGAAAGCTAGCATTGACAAGCTAGTTACCAGTGATAGCTTTCTGTTAGCCCTCAGTTAGCGTTCTGTTAGCTTTCTGTTAGCCCTGTGTTAGCCCTCTGTTAGCATTCTATTAGCCCTGTTAGCTTTCTGTTAGCCCTGTGTTACCATTCTGTTAGCTTTCTGTTTGCCCTCTGTTTGCCCTGTGTTAGCTCTGTTAGATTTCTGTTAGCCCTCTGTTAGCGTTCTATTAGCTTTCTGTTAGCCCAGTGTTAGCTTTCTGTTAGCCCTGTGTTAGTGTTCTGTTAGCCCTCTATTAGCCCCCTGTTAGCCCTCTGTTAGCATTCTGTTAGCTTTCTGTTAGCTCTCTGTTGGCCCTCTGTTAGCCCTGTGTTAGCTTTCTGTTAGCCCTGTGTTAGCCCTGTGTTCGCCCTCTGTTAGCTTTCTGTTAGCTCTCTGTTTGCCCTGTGTTAGCTCTGTTAGATTTCTGTTAGCCCTGTGTTAGCATTCTGTTAGCCCTGTGTTAGCCCTGTGTTAGCGTTTTGTTAGCCCTGTGTTAGCGTTCTGTTAGCCCTGTTTTAGCCCTGTGTTAGCATTCTGCTAGCCCTGTGTTAGCCCTGTGTTAGCGTTCTGTTAGCCCTGTTTTAGCCCTGTGTTAGCATTCTGTTAGCCTTGTGTTAGCCCTGTGTTAGCGTTCTGTTAGCCCTGTTTTAGCCCTGTGTTAGCATTCTGTTAGCCCTGTGTTAGCCCTGTGTTAGCGTTCTGTTAGCCCTGTGTTAGCCCTGTGTTAGCCCTGTGTTAGCGTTCTGTTAGCCCTGTGTTAGCCCTGTGTTAGCCCTGTGTTAGCCCTTTGTTAGTCTTACACAGGTGAGGTGCCGTGGTTTCTCACCCGCCACCATGAGGGTGAAGTCGAATCCTTTCTTCACGGACTTCCTGTGCACCTGGTTGGGCAGCGTAGCGAAGCCAACATAATCTTTTTCCTACAAACAATAACAAAAATGAAATTAATTAACAGATATATGTTCATAAATGAAGATACTTGAACATTAATAGAAAGGTTTGTGGGCGTTGCCCAGCTAAGCTAAGCTATAATGCTTGTTTACGAGTGTTTCTATTTGTTAAGCTATATCAATATAAATACGGAAATTAAAACAATACATAAATTAAAGAACAAAATTTAATAAGTAATAGTACATAAGTTTAAGTAATATACAGTCAGTATGCAGTACTACGACGTTGTTCTAATATGCAGTTAAAGTACCGATAATGCGTTTTGGGGACGAGGTTTGACATTAATTTATTTCTTTATAAAGTAATAAAAATGTCCTTCTGGGTCAGTGGGCCATTTCCCATGATGCCTCGCGAGGCCCTGAGGTTCTCCACGGAACAAACAACGAGGAAACTAGGTCACATGAAAGAACCAAACTCCCATCATGCATCAGGGTTTTACACGCCGACCTGCTCTAAAAGTGGAGACGTGTGTGTGGGTTTGTTTGCTTCCATATATTGATGTTGTGTCTGTGGCACACACACACACTGACTCACACACACACACACACACACACACACACACACACTGACTCACACACACACACACACACACACACACACACACACACTCACACACACACACACACTGACTCACACACACACACACACACACACACACTGACTCACACACACACACACACACACACACACACACACTCACACACACACACACACTGACTCACACACACACACACACACACACACACTCACACACACACACACACTGACTCACACAGACACACACACACACACATTCACACACACACACTCACACACTCACACAGACGCACACACGCACACTTACACACTCACACAGACACACACTCACACACTCACGCAGACACACACTCACACACTCACACAGACACACACACACACACACTCACACAGACACACACTCACACACTCACACAGACACACACACACACTCACACACTCACACAGACACACACTCACACACTCACACACTCACACAGACACACACACACACACACTCCCACACTCACACAGACACACACACTGACTCACACAGACACACACACACGCACACTCCCACACTCACACAGACACACACAGACACACTCACACAGACACACACACACACACACACACACACACTCACACACACACACACAGACACACACCCACACACACACACACACTCCCACACTCACACAGACACACACACACACACACTCACACACTCACACAGACACACACTCACACACTCACACAGACACACACACACACTCACACACTCACACAGACACACACTCACACACTCACACACTCACACAGACACACACACACACACACTCCCACACTCACACAGACACACACACTGACTCACACAGACACACACACACGCACACTCCCACACTCACACAGACACACACAGACACACTCACACAGACACACACACACACACACACACACACACACTCACACACACACACACAGACACACACCCACACACACACACACACTCCCACACTCACACAGACACACACACTCACACACACACACACACATACACACACACACACAGCCTCAGCAGCAGGACGATCAGAATAAAGATGATTCATCTTCTTAAGACATCAAACAACTGAACAAACATGTTTCTATATTCATGGTACGAAAATCATCATTTTTAAAGCATCTTAATGCATAAAAGATGAAGTCAGATATTTTAATATTAATATTTGATGATCGGATTATTGGTTGTAAATACATATAAATGAGTCATTTTATCATCAAGTGATGAGAACATTTAAATAAACACATATTCGCAGCAGCTGGAATCATTGGATGTTTGAAGAACTCAATCTTTTTTGTGATCGATTAATCGACTCTCCTCGTGTCCAGATGTTTGTATGTTTCACTCAAAGGAGGAAGTGACGACACCCGAAATCTACCGACAGCGAGCGCAGCAGAGATCACACGCACACGCACACGCATCTCACCTGAGCATCCTCTGAGGCGGGAGGGACAAAGATGAAAGGACACAGTGAGGCACCGACTCTGCTCATCGATAATCGATCGCTTGGTGACGCGTTGATCAATTACCTGTTCGAGGCGCGCGGCTCCGGTGTCTGCTGCTCTCCGTCATCGGGCCGATGTGGGGGGGCCCGGGGGAAGAGTGGGGGGGGGGGGTGTCCGCGGTCCCGAGAATGAAGAAGCGGATCGTGCACGAGCTCCTCGCCGCCGCTGATAGAAAACGCGGGTCACGCGCGTATCGATGTTTTATGAATCATGCAAATGGGAATAAATTATGACCCAATGATTGTGATGAAGATGAAGAAGAGGAAGAGGACGATTTGATCGTTTGAGACGCCGCAGCGGATGCTGTCCGGTGCACGATGGGAGGCTCTTCATGAGTGACGCGTTCACACCACGTGGGGTCGCTGCAGCTCCGCTGCGCACTACGTCACAGGTTCACCTGCGCGGAGCGTCATCTGATGACGATGATGATTAATACTGATCAACAGATAATTATCATGATTAAAGTCGATATGAATAACAATAATAATAATAATAACACATGTGGGGTACGTATGTTTTATTATTAATAACAATTTTGATAGCAACTAACAGCAATTTGTATTTATAATAATAATGTACATATTTAAAAAATGGCAATAATAATAACATTAAAGCATTAGAAATTATAACATTAATTTAATTTAAGGATATAACATTTATAAAAATGATAATAGGAGAGTTATTATAATAATACAAATGGGGATAAGAGTGATGATAATAACAAAAGCTTTATTAATGATGACAATAGTAATAACAGCAGTAGTCGTAATGATTATGCTAATAATATAAAAGTAACTTTGATAAATCCTGCATGCTGGATATTATTATGTATACTGTACATGTGATAATACTGTGATGATCACTTTAAATCCCA
This sequence comes from Pungitius pungitius, assembly GCF_949316345.1. Taxonomy (NCBI): domain Eukaryota; kingdom Metazoa; phylum Chordata; class Actinopteri; order Perciformes; family Gasterosteidae; genus Pungitius; species Pungitius pungitius. The sequence continues at coordinate 673,147 of NC_084917.1, forward strand.
TTTCATGTTGAAGACAAATTAAATCATTGATATAATCTAATGATGTCATTGTTTAGACAAACGAATAAAGACATGAAGAGAAAGATGAAGGTGAAATGTTAATGTTGAAAGAAGTGATCACATCTTTTAGTTAAAACAGTAATAAAATGTATTAAATCATTGGATCATAATTATGAGCTTGAAAATTCCCATTTATTTATTTGCATATAAATGTTCACTTCCTGTCAGGAACTCTCTGTTTTCAGAGAAAATACCCTCCAACAATGCAGCATTGTGTTTCTGTGTGGGACCGTGACCCCCCCCCCACATGACCCCCCGCACCCCCCCTGACACCACACGAGTGTGAACTCTGCCACACGTCACATGGAGGGACTCGAATGAGAAAGAGGGTGACAGCGTGGGACTCCATGAAGGGGGGAGGGGGGGCGGGGGGGGGGGGGGGGGGGCAGACAATGAAGGACCCCCCTCCCTCCCAGGGGGACCTCTGTGTACTTGTGTATTCTTGTACTTGTGTACTTGTGTACTTGTGTACTTCTGCTGTCTGGCGGTCGAAAGGCGGTCGAACACGAGCCGCTCGGCCTGCGGGGCGGAGAGGAAGCATCGTATCCCAGAATGCACTCTGGTTTCAGCCGAGAAACGAGTTTACCAATGAAAACAATGATGATGGTGTGTGTACTATGCGTACTGTGCGTACTGCATGTGTGTGTCGTTGTGTATAAGTACTTCCTCCCCACAGCCTCTCTTCCAGCTGGAGGAAACACAGGAAGTGCTCCTCTCGTCTGCTGCGTGCTGATTGGCTGCCTCAGCAGGAAGTGCTTCTTTTGTGAACGGCCCTTTTCCCCTTTTCCCTGATGGGGGGCACAATGGAGGGGGAACGCTAGTATTAATTCAGTGGAAGCTGTTCTTTAGACGTTGTACAGTGTTTATAAGGTTCATCGTTGTTTCACATCAACGCACAACGTGTCACTTCTTACATCAGGATGTCGTCACCACGTAGAGACACACACCTCAAACCCATGTGACCTCAGAGAGCTCAGCGCTACAGATACCACATCACGTACACATACACACATACACATACATATATATATATATATATGTATGTATATATATATATATATACATACATATATATATATATATATATGTATGTGTGTATGTCTCACACACACAGACTGACGCACCTCGACAGGTGACACGTCGGTGTTGGTAATAAAAGGTGGTCCTTGTGGAAAAAGGAGGGGGGGAATGGGGGGGGGGATACAGGGAGAACAATGGAGTGGAAGGAAGGTGATAAGAGACAGGACATCCTCCCCCCCCCCCCCCCACACACACGCACAGCTGTCCATCAACACAAACCAACAAGCTGACATGAAGTCGTTGAATACGATGTATTTTACTCGTGTTTCGTGATTAAATCTGAACAGTTAAATAAAGTAAAGTAACATTAAGCAGTCAATTCAAGAAAAGTGAATAATGAAAAGTAGGAGCTGGATCATAGATGAGAACAGCTGATGAATATGAATAGTAGATAGTAGATAATACTAGATGAATAGTGGGTTGAGTTCAGTTAAACTGGAGTTTGAAGCTGAGCTCGACCCAACGAGGAGAAGACAAAGTAAAGTTCTTTGTGTATCTGTAAACATTCAGGAGGAGGAAACATCTGGCCCTCTGACACACACACACACACACACACACACACATAACCGTACATGTGTGTGTGTGTGTGTGTGTCGCTTCCTTGCTTTATTCTGAAAAACCTGCGCCATCTAATCTGGAATCAATAGAAAAGTGTTTTCACTTCTCCACAAACAATGAGCACAAATTTACTCGTCTTGTGGTTGTTGTGATTAAATTGAGATGGAACCTTTGTTTTTTTATTTAAACATCTGATCTTTGTTGTCTGTCAAAATAAATACTCTTCCATCCTTCAGAATAAAGTGAATACTCCGTCCTGTGGGCTGATGATGCGTTACCATGACTACGGGTGTCTCCACATTTTCCAGCCTTCCTTGTGGTTGGTGGGATTAGAAGATGAGGCTTTGCGGACTTTGACCTCTAAAATGATGCCGTAAAGTGACCTTTGAGCCGAGAATCCTCTCCTCGGCAGAAGCATCTGCAGAGGAACTTCCTGCAGGAGGACTCTGGTCCAAGCTGGAGGAAGTGACCCCCCCTCATTGTGTGTGAGTGTCAGAGATGCTGCGGGAACCTCGCCTCCTCATTGGCTGAGATCAACAGGCACTCGGCTCCTGATTGGTCCGCACAGGTCTCTGACGGTCTTTAAATGAAAGGCACCGCAGCGGCGAGCCGTCAGTGACCGGAGGAGAGCGCGCGCACAGCCGACCCTTACCCCCCAGAGAAGAAGAAGAAGCCCCCCCCCCCCACTCCGGATCATGCTGGCCGCGTGCCTGGAGCCGCTGGGCCTCGCGCTGGGCCTCGCGGGCTCCCTGCTGGTGATGGTCGCGTGCGCGCTGCCCACCTGGAAGGTGACGGCGTTCGTGGACTCTAACATCGTGGTGGCGCAGAGCACGTGGGACGGGCTGTGGATGTCGTGCGTGGTGCAGAGCACGGGCCAGATGCAGTGCAAGGTGCACGACTCCGTGCTGGCGCTCGCGCGGGACCTGCAGACGGCGCGCGCGCTCACAGTGGCGTCCGCCGTGCTCGGCGTGGCGGCGCTCGCGGTGACGGTGGCGGGCGCGCAGTGCACCACGTGCATCAGCCACGAGCAGCTGAAGGCGCGCGTGGTGAACGCCGGCGGCGTGCTCTACATCGTGAGCGCGCTCTGCGTGCTCGTGCCCCTGTGCTGGATGGCCAACAACATCATCGTGGACTTCCACGACCCGCACGTGCCGCCCTCCAAGAAGCGCGAGATCGGCGCGGCCATCTACATCGGGTGGGCCGCGTGCGCGCTGCTGCTGCTTGGCGGCACGCTGCTGTGCTGCACGTTCTCGCGCGGCGCGCGGGGCGCGTACCCCGTCGTGTACGCGCCCACCAAGAGCCTGGCGTCCAGCGGGGACTTCGACAAGAAGCATTACGTCTGAACGCTGCTTCCCGCCTGTTTGTCTTCATGTCTTTGGGGGTTTACATGTGCGCGTGCACTGGCGCGTCCACGACTGAACTCCAGTCCTCTGATTGGTTGTAAATACGCTGTATTATTATTTTGTAAGGCCTGTTGGGAGGGACTACAGGCCACTACATGCACTGCTTTTTTCTACTTCCTGTCAATTTTTTTTATACATTTTGAATAAAAACAGTCAACAAACAAACAAACACGTGTCTGCTCCTTATTTAAAGCCTGTTTGTGTGTAAATAGAAATATGCACATCATTAATCAATAAAACAACGTGAGAAACGAACATGAGTGTGTGGAGCAGGACAAAGAGGACGAGAAGGTCCAACCCAAGAATCACGGCTTCCTTCATTGTTCTCATACATCCTCCAGTCAGAATATGCCCACTTCCTGTTCCTGTCTTCATTCTTCCTCAATTATAAACTACTTTGTGTTAGATTTTGTATTTACTGGCTGCAGGTCACTGGTCAAAGAAACAGGAGGTGAGATGTAAACTATACACAAGTCGGATTTTCATTTTTTAAGTTGATTTCATTTCTTTAGTGTCCATGTATTTCTCATTTAGAACTTGGGGGGTGATGCTGTTCCGCCTCCAGTGGCCAACATGCGTACTACAACCACTCCTCCACCGGCTTCCCCTGAACCAGATCAATGAAGGGGATCACAGGTCTTTTGGCTTCAAGTGTGTGTGTATATATATATATATATATATATATATATATATATATATATATATATATATATATATATATATATATATATATATATTTCAAGCAAAGGGAGGATTTTTAAAAGCATTTTCCTGACGATGCCCCGGAGAGAAGTTGATTTAAACACAAATAAAAACACTAATCTGTGGTTCATTAAAACATTTTTGAAGCCTGACTTAATTCATTAAATAGTTTATTAATGTCGTTTTATGAAAACACTGTTTAGCATGATTTTTTTCAAGATTAAAAAAAAGTCCTTTTATTCTTTTTTATTATCATGTGCACACATACATATACACAAATATGTACAAGTTAATGAGGCACTAAAGGCCCCCCCCCCACACCACCATCTTCACCTACAATCACTGGTTGAATTCATAATAGTTGGTGTGAGACGCAGCAGCTGAAGGACCTGCGGCGCCCTCTGCTGGTCACAGGAAGCTCACAGCGCTTCACTTTGAGACATTAAAACATGGAGATTCTTCTACACCCAAACGCACCGTGGAGTCAAAAAAGAAAACATGTAAAAACAGTCATGCCGATATTTGCAGATTCTGATGATTAAAAGTGGGCAGAAGGATTCTTATAGAAAAAGTATTGCTGGAATACTTTGATCATGAAGAAGCCTGAAAACAAAGAATACTACTCTCTGATTGGTGGACGTTAATCTTGACAGCGATGTCTGAGGAAGCGCCAGCAGGTCAAAGGTCTCCACCGGCCGGCCTGGAGATCGGGGCCAGAGCCCCCCCCCCCCGACCCCCCCTCAGGGCTGGTACTCCTTCAGCACCTGGCCTGCGATGACCAGCCTCTGGATCTCGCTGGTGCCCTCGTAGATCTCCGTGATGCGGGCGTCGCGGTAGTGCCGCTCGGCCGGCATGTCGGCCACGTAGCCCATCCCCCCCAGCACCTGGATCGCCTGGGGGAGCAAGAGGGGGGGGGTCTCAGTCACCCGGGAGGTGGGGGTTTAACGGGGGCGTTTACGGCGCCGTGGTTACCTGATGGGAGCAGAAGGTGGCGGCCTCGGAGGCGGCGAGCTTGGCCATGGCCGCTTCCTGCGGGGGGGAAGGGAGGGTGAAACAAACGCTTTAAAGAGTTTTTAGAAAGCGGCGTTTAGGGGGGGGGAGGGGGGGGGGGGGGGGCGGTACCTTGGTGAAGGGCTTCCCCGAGTCTCTGAGGAGAGAAGCTCTCCAGATGAGGAGGCGGCTGCTGTCGACGGCCACGGACATGTCGGCCAGCTTGAACTACAAGAAGGAAACGAGGAATCAGCCTCAGGAGGCCGAGAGACTAAACTACAACTACCACAATGCATCTGTGCAGAGAACAACCACTGCTGGACAATGAGATGGAGAAGATCACTACGTATAGAAGTACATAGAGTACACAGTGTACCACAGGAAGTATCCAAATTGACCCAACATACTATAGCGTGCAAGCCAGAGCGTCCAGAGAGATGCATTGTGGGAAATGTAGGCTCAGCATACAGCGGACTGGGCGCTCTGAGACCTCACCTGCACGGCCTGCAGTTTGCCGATGGGCGCCCCGAAGGCGGTGCGTTTGTGGGCGTAGTCCGCGGCGACGTCCAGAGAAGCCTGAGCGATGCCGAGGGCCTGAGCCGCCACGCCGATACGCCCGCTGTCCAGGGTTTGCTGGGAAATAAACACGCTCCCACAATTCTTACTGGATTCAGGAAGCTTCCTCATACAAACTGATATTACGCAACTGCTAACGAGAGGGCCGTTTGTGGTCACATGTCCTCTGAGACTTCCTGGTTTAACCAACCGCTTTATTTCCTCAAACTCCTCCATTGTCCCACATTCAGGAAGTGACGCCTCCCGCTTGTGCTACTTCCGTCAGACATTCAGCTCTTATTTTGAAAAGCAGAAAACGCACCATGGCGATCTTGAAGCCGGCGCCGCGCGGCCCCAGCATGTTGCCCAGCGGGATCCTGCAGTCCTCCAGGATGACGTTGGCGGTGGACGAGGCTCTGATGCCCAGCTTGTCCTCCTTCTTCCCCAGCGAGAGGCCCGGGTGGGGCATCGGGACCAGGAAGGCGCTGATGCCCTGAGGACGACAAAGGCGGGGACGCCGTTAGGACGCCGTTAGGTCGCCGCGGGAACCACGCGCTCTCTGTCATCAGCTGGGAACGAAGGGTGCCTTGTGCTTGAGCTTCCTGTCCGTGGTGGCGAACACGACGGCGGCGGAGGCGTCCCAGCTGTTGGTGATCCAGGCTTTGGTCCCGTTCAGAACCCACTCGTCTCCGTCCTGCCGGGCCACGGTGGAGGCGGCACCGGCGTCGCTGCCGTTACCTGCAGGAGAGACGGAATATAAATATATATAGAAATCAATCAATAAAAAGTGTGTGTGTGACCTACCTGGCTCGCTGAGGCAGAAGCAGCCCACCTTCTCCCCGGTGGTGAAGGGTGTGATCCACTGCTTCTTCTGCTCCTCGGTGCCGTTCTTCAGAATCGGCCCGATGTAGAGAGACTGAAGAGAGGAACCTCCATCAATAACACCTCCGTCACCTCCATCAATAAGACCTCCATCAATAAGACCTCCATCAATAAGACCTCCATCAATAAGACCTCCATCAATAACACCTCCGTCACCTCCATCAATAAGACCTCCATCAATAAGACCTCCATCAATAAGACCTCCATCAATAAGACCTCCATCAATAACACCTCCATCAATAACACCTCCGTCACCTCCATCAATAAGACCTCCATCAATAAGACCTCCATCAATAAGACCTCCATCAATAACACCTCCGTCACCTCCATCAATAAGACCTCCATCAATAAGACCTCCATCAATAAGACCTCCATCAATAAGACCTCCATCAATAACACCTCCGTCACCTCCATCAATAAGACCTCCATCAATAAGACCTCCATCAATAAGACCTCCATCAATAACACCTCCGTCACCTCCATCAATAAGACCTCCGTCACCTCCGTCCCCACCAGGACCTCGGAGGACTGCACTCACGTTGTTGACGGACACCACCACCCCGGTGCTGGCGCAGCCTCTGCTGATCTCCTCCATGGCCAGGCTGTAGGCCAGGTAGTCCATGCCGGCCCCCCCCAGCTCCTCTGGGACCTCGATGGCCATCACCCCCATGGCCCCCAGCTCCTGGATCTGGGTTATAGACCAGATCAAAACACATTGGAAAATGATTAATTAATCCAAGACTTGCATATTTAAGTGTCTTTGGGTGTTGGGGGGGTGGGTCAGGAAGTGACCATATATGGACTGAGGAGGACGTACATGTATCTGGTAGAGACCTGTCAATCAGAGTCTAGGCCCCGCCCTTTAAAGAATGTGGAAGTGACAAAAATAAACGACAACAGCAGATTTAAAGTCTCATCGGTTCTCATCCTGAAGCTGATGAACAAGAAAATCTGACTCGAACTTCAAGAGTCACTGTGTGTGTGTGTGTGTATGTCTACCTGCTTGCTGGGGTAGGTGTGTGTGTGTGTGTGTGTACCTGCTTGCTGGGGTAGGTGTGTGTGTGTGTGTGTGTACCTGCTTGCTGGGGTAGGTGTGTGTGTGTGTGTGTGTGTACCTGCTTGCTGGGGTAGGTGTGTGTGTGTGTGTGTGTGTGTGTACCTGCTTGCTGGGGTAGGTGTGTGTGTGTGTGTGTGTGTACCTGCTTGCTGGGGTAGGTGTGTGTGTGTGTGTGTGTGTGTGTACCTGCTTGCTGGGGTAGGTGTGTGTGTGTGTGTGTGTGTGTGTGTGTACCTGCTTGCTGGGGTAGGTGTGTGTGTGTGTGTGTGTGTACCTGCTTGCTGGGGTAGGTGTGTGTGTGTGTGTGTGTGTGTACCTGCTTGCTGGGGTAGGTGTGTGTGTGTGTGTGTACCTGCTTGCTGGGGTAGGTGTGTGTGTGTGTGTGTGTGTGTGTGTGTGTGTGTGTGTACCTGCTTGCTGGGGTAGGTGTGTGTGTGTGTGTGTGTGTGTGTACCTGCTTGCTGGGGTAGGTGTGTGTGTGTGTGTGTGTGTGTGTGTGTACCTGCTTGCTGGGGTAGGTGTGTGTGTGTGTGTGTGTGTACCTGCTTGCTGGGGTAGGTGTGTGTGTGTGTGTGTGTGTGTGTGTACCTGCTTGCTGGGGTAGGTGTGTGTGTGTGTGTGTACCTGCTTGCTGGGGTAGGTGTGTGTGTGTGTGTGTGTGTGTGTGTGTGTGTGTGTGTACCTGCTTGCTGGGGTAGGTGTGCTCTTTGTCCAGCCTCCCTGCGATGGGGCTCAGCTCCCGGTCAGCATAGTCTCTGCAGGTTTGTCTCAGCAGCTGATGAGTCTCTGGCAGCTCGGCCAACTGAGAAAAACTGCGGTGAGCAGAGAGACAGAAGCCCACGGCTACCAGGGGGGGGGGCATAACAATATCAATAATCAATAATACAAATTATCAGCAACTTCCTTGATCGTTTTAATGAGTTTAATACTTGACATACTTCAGTATAATAGTAGTACATTATGTGTAATATTAGACATACTATAGTATGCGTATAATATATAACACACACACACACACACACACGAGAATAGAACAAGTATTTCTAGTAATTTAATGTGTGACAATGGATCAATAAATAATAGTACTGCAGTACTACTCAAGTACTAAAAGTGTTTCCATGTTCTGCTACTTCGTACCTCTCTCCCAGAAAGATATATTACTTCATACTGTACAACAAGAGGGACAGGATTCACTTCTTCTGATCAATCAGTACTCCCAATGTTTAGTAATAGTCTTTTCAGAGTAATGAACGAGTACTTAAATATATCATTCATGCGTCATAACGCGTCACTACGGACGGTCACTTTGACCTCATTCTGCATCGACTACACAGTCTTTGAAGGCAGCACGAGCTAATTAGCATTATGCTAACTAGGTGAAAGGTCACCCTCATCATCAGTCACCTTCCTCCCAATCACAGATTGTATAACCAGCTCGAATAATCGACGTCAGCCGATTAACTGTCCGGCAACACTATTTCTCATCACTGGTAGCGAGCTGGCACCTGCTGATCGAGTTATTGATCCCAGCTAGCCGGCTAGCTTGTTAGCCGAGGAGCTAACTGAGAGAAACAGGTTAAACGTTAGACTTTAGGTTATTTTTTTCTTTCGACAGCGACTGAGGCGGGTGAACATTTATGTTTCTACCACAAGCGTATACGTTTATCAGTTGTATTATATTCCTACATTGATATAGCAGCGTGTGTACCGGCTGGTGTGTAGCCAGCTAACGTTGGGTCTGATAACACTGTGGTAGTCACAGTGTCTCCAGCTGAGGCTAACGTGTGCTAACCCTGCTAGCCTTGTCTCCCGGTTACAGGTACCGTCCTCGTACAGCTCGCTGTGTTCTCACCTCTCTTTGCTCTGCACAGCGCGGCCATGACACCCGGTCCTCTTCACGTGCACGACTGTTATGAAGCACAGTGCCGCCTTCACGTGCTGTCGGAATTACGGGCGCCGGCAGGTGGGGGCCAGAGGTTCATGTTATTCTTCTTCTGTGGGGATTTACTGCTGTTGGCTTACACAATGTTGCATCCCTGCCACCCCGAGGGTTTATTCTCTTTATTTAAACAGCCATAAAAATGTAAATGATCACTTCCTCCCTATTTGTCTTAATTCCTTGTATTTCCTGGTTAAAATGTTATAAGATGACGGTCTCATAACTTGGGTCCAAAGATCTCTTGGATGGTAGAGCGCTTCTGGAGGTTACTCTGGAAATTCTGCAAATTTGGAGGTTCTACTGGTCATTAAGAAGGATCTAATGTTCCATTAAGAGGTTCTACTGGTCCCTAAAGAGGTTCTAGCGGGCATTGAGGTAGTTCTAGTGTTCCTTAAAGAGGTTCTACTAGTCCCTAAAGAGGTTCTAGCGGGCATTGAGGAGGTTTTACTGGTCCCTAAAGAGGTTCTAGCGGGCATTGAGGAGGTTTTACTGGTCCCTAAAGAGGTTCTAGCGGGCATTGAGGAGGTTTTACTGGTCCCTAAAGAGGTTCTAGCGGGCATTGAGGAGGTTTTACTGGTCCCTAAAGAGGTTCTAGCGGGCATTGAGGAGGTTTTACTGGTCCCTAAAGAGGTTCTAGCGGGCATTGAGGAGGTTTTACTGGTCCCTAAAGAGGTTCTAGCGGGCATTGAGGAGGTTCTACTGGTCCCTAAAGAGGTTCTAGCGGGCATTGAGGTAGTTCTAGTGTTCCTTAAAGAGGTTCTACTAGTCCCTAAAGAGGTTCTAGCGGGCATTGAGGTAGTTCTAGTGTTCCTTAAAGAGGTTCTACTAGTCCCTAAAGAGGTTCTAGCGGGCATTGAGGAGGTTCTACTGGTCCCTAAAGAGGTTCTAGCGGGCATTGAGGAGGTTCTACTGGTCCCTAAAGAGGTTCTAGCGGGCATTGAGGAGGTTCTACTGGTCCCTAAAGAGGTTCTAGCGGGCATTGAGGAGGTGCTGTGTCCTCAACTGTCTGATATTTCTGTATCTTTAATTACAAACAGCTAAGACTATTCATATTTATTCTGAGTCTATTTGATTATAGTGATCGCTTCTATTGTGCACAATTGGTAAAAATATGCCAGCTCTACAGGAACACCACCCAAACCCCTTCAGCACAAAGAAGGTGATCCAGCCGGGGGTTCAGGGTTCAACATGTTTATTTTGTTTTAGCACCATTAAAAAGTCAGTGGATGTCTGCTGCTGGAGGACCTGGGGAACGATTTGGGAGAAATAAAAAGTGGAGCGGCTGCGTTGCTATACAACGGAGCCAGGTGGGGGGGGGGGGGGGGGGCGTCGCTCACTTGCTGGCGGAGGTGAAGGTGAAGCAGCCCCTCTGGTGGAACTGCATGTCCCTGATGCGGCGCATGGACTGGATCTGGGGCTGGAAGGCACTGAAGTCGTTGTAGTGTCTGTAGTCGCCGCACTCAAACAGGTACTGGTAGCCTCTGTACCCGGGGTACTGGTAGCCCACCCACCTGAGGGACATGGAGGGGGCACTTTGAGAGGTTCTACTGGTCAATGATGACATGTGAGTCCCTAAAAAAGTTCTACTGGTCAATGATGACATGTGAGTCTCTAGAGGATCTCGTGGTCAATGATGACATGTGAGTCCCTTAAAAGGTTCTACTGGTCAATGATGACATGTGAGTCTCTAGAGGATCTCGTGGTCAATGAGGAGGTCCCCCGTGTACTCACGCTCCTCCAGGGACCCTCACGCTGCCCACTCGGTCACAGAAGCCGTGCGCCCAGAGGGTGGGCACGTCATCCTCCTGGATCTCCATCTTGTTGCCCTTGAAGTCAGAGAGCTCGTACAGGCAGATCTTGTGCTCCAGGCTGTCCTGCAGGGGGTAGTTGGGGGGAGTTAGCTTCCATGCTAATCCCCGATGGCCCCATCTCTCAGATTAATGCTAACCAAATAAACATTTAAAACAGCAGGCGAAATCAAATGAAGCTGCACTCAGAGTCCGGAGGAGACGAGAGTTAAAATGTCCCTAATGAGATTAATATCGGAGCAAACGGATCTTCTGAGCGATCGATTAGTCCGGGGACAGAAAACCTCTCGGGGAATATTTTAGGAATCCACTATAGTTTCATTTTTCAAGCAAAACCTCCAAAACATTTGCTGGCTCCAACTTCTCAAAGTGGACAAAATGCAGAGTCATAAAGTCGTCAGAGGTGTTTTGATGGAACAGTCTCTACAGTTGGTCTCAGATGTGTTAAATGAGTGTTCATGTTGTCCCTGGAGTATGTGCACGCGGTGCCCTGTGACCACACGTATGTGAACCCGTGTGTGAGCCGTGTACCATGCGGATGGGCCTGAGGGACATGAGGCAGTCGCTGCGGTAGGAGTTGCTCCAGGTGTCCCAGCGAGGATACTCTCCCTTCTCCAGGATGAACATCTCCCCGCGGAAGTTCGTCTGCTCGAAGGCAACGAAGCTGGAGAGGGGGGGTCGCCGGGCACGGGGGGGGCACAAGGGGTAGGAGAGAGTAGAGAAGAATTAGAGGAGAGGCCGACGGTTGACAACGTGGGGATCGAACCCCCGAGTCCGTGTGTCCACTTACGGGCCGCACTCCACGATGATGCTGCGCACGCGGTCCAGGCCGCGCTCACACACGTTCATGCACTCGTTCTGGACCTCCATCATGCGGCCCTGGAAGTTCTCCTGGTCGAACATCATGATCTGCACAGAGACATGCCCCAGGGTCAGGGGGGTACAGAGGTCTTCTCCCTCCATGTTAGGCTGTTTCTGCTTGGTCTCCTTTCAGAGGACACTTCTACTTCTACTGAGTCTCCTTTCAGAGGACACCTCCTACTTCTGCTGAGTCTCCTTTCAGAGGACACCTTCTACTTCTGCTGAGTCTCCTTTCAGAGGACACCTCCTACTTCTGCTGAGTCTCCTTTCAGAGGACACCTCCTACTTCTGCTGAGTCTCCTTTCAGAGGACACCTTGTATTTCTACTGAGTCTCCTTTCAGAGGACACCTCCTACTTCTGCTGGGTCTCCTTTCAGAGGACACTTCTATTTCTGCTGGGTCTCCTTTCAGAGGACACCTTCTACTTCTGCTGGGTCTCCTTTCAGAGGACACCTCCTACTTCTGCTGGGTCTCCTTTCAGAGGACACCTTCTACTTCTACTGGGTCTCCTTCCAGAGGACACCTCCTACTTCTGCTGGGTCTCCTTCCAGAGGACACCTTCTACTTCTACTGAGTCTCCTTTCAGAGGACACCTCCTACTTCTGCTGGGTCTCCTTCCAGAGGACACCTTCTACATAATTCATGAATAATCGTCCTTTTACCACTGAACCTGGTGAATCATGTAGAAACTAGACTGCTCACTAGCTGAAGCTGGCTCCTGAACCTACGTCCTGGTCTCCAACGGGTGACCCTCCCCCTCACAAATACAACCCGTCTCCATGGCGACACTCACTCTGTAGGATCCCATGCCGGGCTCCCCGGTCTTGGTGGCCTTGCTGGAGGCAGCGGGGGCCGGGGCTCCCTTGTCCTTGGCATCGGTGCCCTGGCTGGAGGCGGACTTGGTGGTCTGAGACATGGTGAGGGGCTTCAGGAGAGTCTGTGTGGGGGGGGGGGAGCAGAAATAGAAAGGTGTGTCAGTGGGTCAACGAGGAGTTGGTGGAGGTGGTCGGAGGGCCGGCTGGGTGGGTGTGGGGGGGGGGTCCTCACCTGTGTTCGTGTGTCCTGCTGTGCCGTGGGGGAGGCTGGCTCGTGCTACTGCCTTCCACCCTCCACCCCGGCTTTTATACTCTGGCAAAGGCCGAGCGTGGAGGCAGGGGGCACAAAGGAAACCCCCCCGTCATCACAGCCGGGGCCCGGCGGCGCTCCGCCTGGAAAGCGCCGCCGGGCCCGTAAGCGTTTCCCTGTCAAAGGAAACCCCTGAGCGAGGCATTTTAACGCCCCCCCCCCCCCCGCGGGTGTTGGGTTGGGAGGACATGTGGAGAGAGGAATGCGAAGGTTCAGAGGCCACAACGAGGTAATCCCCCCCTCTTTGTCACCTGGGGGGGGGCGTCGTGCAGTAACCTGTTGTCCTCTGGAGTCCGATTCAAAGCGAGTCAGTTTGAACCTGAGGAGAGACGTGTGATGATGAGGAAGCACATGGTGACCGGACGCCACTCTGGGATCACAGCAGGATTACGTCTGGATTAAATCACCTCTGCTGTGATTATTTCCTCTGTGGACACAGTTTGGATTAAAATGTGTGTGATATGAGCAGATTAGGTGTGAACTAATCCCGTGTAATCTGGGGAATCGCTGTCACAGCTTTTATCTTTAGCTGCATTTAGTTTGATTTAACACAATTGTTATTTATTTGACTTTTGTTGTCAATTTTAAGTTTTTCATATCAATTGTTTTTTTGTTTAATATTTTGTAGTGTTTACAGTTTGTTGTTTTATTGCTCTTAAATGAATTAAGTTCTATTATGATCTTCAGCAGGGACTATTTTCAGTGGCGGATGACTTCTTTGTGTGCGTGATGGAGTCAGAATAAACTGTGGTGTGATGGTGATGTTCTTCTCTCTTTCATCCTTCAGTCCATCCTAAAACCATCTGGCAGACATTAAATGGACTTTTCTCTGGATTCCGTCTTGATTTCTTATGAACACTTTTGAGTCTATTTGTGTCACAGTTCAGCTCCAACAGGAAGAAGCCCGAGACCCTGCTGACCCCGTGACCTCTGCTACCCATCGATTAGCCTCATTAGCCTGACGCCAGCTAACAATGCTAACCGCTACAACGGGACACCGATCAATCCATCAATAAACTCCTTTATGGGCTTTTCACGCGTTTTTAGTGGTGGAACAACTAAAATGCACTTTAAATTAAGTAAAAGGTGTCGCTTTTCAGCTAAATGACATTTGTGTCATACCACAAGTAGAAATACTCCCCTACGTAGTACAGTAAGAAGTACTCCATGTGCCTCTGAGATGTAGTACAGTAAGAAGTACTCCATGTACCTCTGAGATGTAGTACAGTAAGAAGTACTCCATGTGCCTCTGACATGTAGTACAGTAAGAAGTACTCCATGTACCTCTGAGATGTAGTACAGTAAGAAGTACTACATGTACCTCTGAGATGTAGTACAGTAAGAAGTACTCCATGTGCCTCTGAGGTTTAGTTGCTGAATAAATATAATAATAAATAATAAACTTCACGTCACAGGAAGTTGTTGTTGTCGAGCTGCTGTCAGTAGATTATGTCTCACACACACACACACACACACACACACACGCACACACACACACACACACACGCACACACACGCACACACACACACACACACGCACACACACACACACACACACACACACGCACACACAGATCATTTTAAATAGTCAAGTGTGACAGTTTGGACCAGAAGTGTATTTGTGCTTCATGTTTTATTGCTGCGGGGCTAAAGGGAGTATTTATTACTTCTGGGTGAATGACTTCCTGTATCTCAGATAATACTCAAAATACCCTCAACTTCTGTGTTTTTATTTCATTTTTCAGAAAATGAAGTTTGAGAAACAGAATCCAGACGTAAAATACTCCAGGACAATTTGATGTACTCTACATCGCAGAGGTACATATAGTACTTTTTACTTCACTACATGTGTCTTATTACAAAATACTAAGCGCTGCTAGATGACGAGGTATTATTACAGATTAAACTACCATCACTTTATAACATTGAAGTGATGTTATTACATGTTTACTTCTCTGTAAACGCCACTAATAAAACACACCAATAGATACTCATTCAGTACTGGATGGAGACTTCAAATGAAGTACTAGTACTAGTAGTGTGTAGTATTGTGGTATTGTTACATATTTTAATCTTTCATCTGGAATCAAATGTTTGATCATAAACTCAATGTTTCTCTTTGAAACTAAAGTATCTGCCTCCTCCTCGTCTCCTCGTCTCCTTGTCTCCTCTGTCCTAGGCTATGTGGGATAATGTGGTGTCTGCACTTCTGCCCTCGTCCACAGATTAACCACGCTATTGTGGGGGGGGGGCGGGCACAAAGAGAAGGGGGGGTTGCCCTCCCCCGCTGCTGAGCCGGGGCTTTCTGCGTGGCCCCCTGCCAGGGGAGGCTTTAAAAGGGTGGGGGCGCCAGGAACCTCTCACTCTCACAGCAGGACACCAAAGCGAGGTGAGTCTCACCCACGTCCCTCCGAGCCCCCTGGGGGGTCCGGGCCTGTACGGCCGTGGGAAACCGCGTCGAGCCTCCCCCCCCCCTTCCCCCTTGGCCCTCACACATACACATATATGCCCCCAAAAACCACAGAGGGGCCCAGAGATGGGGGCCACTGTTCACTCCCTCCATGTAGGCTCACCGTTCCCCCCTGGGGGGCTTCTCTCTTCTCTCTGCAGACACCATGACTCACCACTGCACCAAGTTCTCCGGCCACTGGAAGGTGAGTGAAGAGAACAGATGGGAATGCTTTAAACTTTCTAAGCACGAGTGTTCACGGTGTTGACCCCCCCCCCGCCCCCCCCAGATCATCGTCTTCGACGAGGAGTGCTTCCAGGGCCGCCGCCACGAGTTCACCTCCGAGTGCTGCAACGTGATGGAGTTCGGCTTCGAGACCGTTCGCTCCCTGCGCGTGGAGAGCGGAGCGTGAGTACATGCCGGGGGGGGGGGCAGGGGTGTGTTGTTGTTGTTGTTGTCTAAAGAAAGCTGCGGGTGTTGTGCCACAGCTGGGTGGGTTACGAGCACGCCTCCTACCAGGGGCAGCAGTTCGTGCTGGAGAGGGGGGAGTACCCCCAGTGCAGCGCCTTCGGGGGGAGCAACGCCTACCACATCGAGAGGATGACCTCCTTCAGGCCCATCGCCTGCGCCGTGAGTCCTGCCCCCCGCCCGTGACCTCGCGCATTCGACGGAGGGAAACGAAACTCATGAGAATTGTCCCTGTGCCCCCCCCCCTCCCCCCGCAGAACCACAGAGAGTGTCGTATGACCATCTTTGAGCGTGAGAACTTCCTGGGCCGTAAGGGCGAGCTCAGCGACGACTACCCCTCCCTCCAGGCCATGGGCTGGTGCAACAACGAAGTGGGCTCCCTGAAGATCCAGTCCGGAGCGTGAGTCCCCCCCCCCCGGCCCCCCGGCAGCATGTTTGTAAATCTCTATATATGTGATGATAATGATGATCCTGGTCCCACCGCAGGTTCGTGTGCTACCAGTACCCCGGTTACCGTGGATACCAGTACATCATGGAGTGTGACCGTCACTGTGGGGACTTCAAACACTTCAGGGAGTTTGGCTCCCACTGCCAGACCCCCCAGATCCAGTCCATCCGCCGCATTCAGCAGTAACAACCCCCCCCCCCACCCACCCAAACCAGCCCCCCCTCCCACGTGACCCTTGACCCTTCCCCCCTCCCACTACCCAGTACTGAATAAACTGTCTTTCTTAAACCCGAGTGACCTCGTCCTCCTCGTCCTCATTGACTTCCTCTGCTGACACAAGAGTCCAATGTTTACTGCAACATGTGAGCATCTGCTTTATTGAAAACCACTTTTAACAACCTTTAAATAATGGAACTAAGACACAATAGATTCATGATAAATTGATGTCAATGACCTTCTTATATCTAAGACACTTATTGTGGTGTATGAGACCCAGAAGAGGTGACTTGGGTTGGGCCTGGCTATGAAACAGAGCATCCAGAGCAGTACCTTCAGCGACCAGGACACGGCACCACGGCTCCACACAAACAGCTCACCGCAGGCCTCCTGCAGGAAACCAGCACCCCGAGGTGCAGCCTTCGCCCTCACAAACACCGTGACATAAGAGGAGACCCTGCTGTGGGCTGCAGTGACGATGATTCCTGTAGCAACACCATAAATGTGTCCTGAAGGCAGACAAGATGCTGTAAATGTGTGAAAACACAGTGACACTGTGCTTTGTATGCTGGCTCTACATGCAACCGCTTATTTCTCATTGAAAGCTATAAATGCAGTTTTTCAAACATGTAACAAATAAATACAGAAGCCATTCTCCCCTCTCTCAACACCCGAGAGTCCGCCTCAAGTCAACAAGACTCCGCTCCGGGTTTTACGAGCCTCTCCCTCCGCCGCAGTGGGAGGAAGTTGGACCCGCAAAGCAAGCAGTGGCGCTGTGCTAGCAAAAAAAGAATATATATATATATACACACATGTATATATGTATTTAGGTCTAAAGATTTACATCTATATACACAGAAATGCGCTACGGTAGAGGCACTTGATCTGAAACAAACATGTGGCACATCGGAGCTGCGAAGCGGGCAGATTAACCGGAAGCGGAGCGGACGGGAGTGTCGTTCCGGGGAACCAGACGCTCCAGGGAAGCAGCGGACGGAGGACAGCTACTTATCCGGAGCACGAGCTCTCCAGCGCGGATAGCCCGGTCAGCTAGGAGTCGCTAGATTCTCGACCTCCGGCGCCGTGTTTTTTGGTGTTGTTATTATTGTTGTTTTTAAACACAACGACGCCTTAAACGTTCTGTCTTCAATATTCAACACGAGTAGAAGACTTTTAACGAGATAAACGGACCTCGCCCCCCCCCCTCCTCCTCCCCCTCCTCCACCGACATCAGCGTCACCATCAGCCCGACCGCCAGTCGCTCTCTGCTGGGTCTCCAGACGAGGAGGACCACCCCCACCCCCACGCCGCCGTACTACCGGGGTAACTCAGCGAGCGGACTACGGATTATCGTCTGCGGGACGCACTTTGCTTCTGAAGCCGTTTATTTATTGATATTTCGGGGTCTCTCTCGCGGAAAACCCGCTGCAAGACTTCCCCAAAATAACGAGCCCGACCCGCAGCCGTTAGCTCATTAACTAAATCCCAAATCAAGCCGTTAAGTCGGCTGAGCTAGCCGGGACTGTTAGCTGCCGGCATCCGGGGCTTTTATCACAACTCCTCGGCCGAAGTGGAAGCCCCGAACGGGATTGTGTGCATCGATTAGTTGCGGTTATTCGGCAGTTAGCCCAACTGGCTAACAGGTTGTGCTAACTAGCTTCGGTGGCTAACTAGCAAAAACGAACTCAAAAAAATATCGATACCCACGCGACCCCCCAATCCCCCCCCTCCCTCCTGGCGAGTGGATTAGTTTTGGCGGATTTGGCTCGCGGTTAATCGATTACACCCGTTAGCTGCAGCTAACGCTCTCGGGGGGGTTAATGACGTCTTTCGGGGTGTTTTATTCTAACGCGGGGATTGATTGACACCGGAAGCAGCGACGGACCCAACAGTCCGGGCTCATCTTTTATCCGCCAAAAAACAACCGTCAGGTCAGCATTTCTTCATCGTTTGTTCGGGACTGTGAGGAGGGGGGGGGGCACCACCTCGATGATCAGAACCTCCACCTGCCGCCCCCACCTTGAGCTCCCCAGGAAGCAGCGCACGTGTGCTCCGTGTTTTATCCGCACCACACTCCTTCTCTTATCGACACGACAGGTGTTTACACCGTAAGCGGTTTCTGGGGCGGGTGGGGGGGGGGGGGGGGTAAATAGACCTGCACGTGTCGGATCTTTTGTGTCTGTGTGTTGGGGGGGGGCACATTTCCGTGAGAGTCCCCCAGAGACAGCTGGACTCCTGGCGAGACATCGCTTCATTTACTGGATTTTATCTTTATTTATATATTTTTTATCTCATGGGATTACCCGCCCGCTGACCCAGCGCCCCCCCGGACCCTTTATTCCATGCCCCCCCCCCTTCTGTCACAATGACGGTACTTTGAGGGCGACGTGAGGCAGAGACCAGAGCCGGAGACAACGACCCCCTCCCCCGTCGATGGTCCGCTCACAGTCGGCCCCCCCCCGCACCGCTTGTCATCCGGTGGAGGACAGACTTGTGGTTTTGACTCCCTGAAGCCGTAGAAGCAGCAGCCCCCGGTTGGTCGGATCGATCGGTCGCAGCAGGGCGGAAGATGGCGGACCTGGAGGCGGTGCTGGCCGACGTCAGCTACCTGATGGCGATGGAGAAGAGCAAGTCGACCCCCGCGGCCCGGGCGAGCAAGAAGATCATCCTGCCGGAGCCCAGGTGAGCCCCCCCCCCCCCTCGATACGAGCTGTGACGGGTTGATCGTGTCCGTGCGCGTTGTGTGCAGAGGCGCGCTTCCTCCCGACCCCCCTCCCTCACTGACTGAAGCTATGTCCTATTCAGTGTGTACTAAAGAATCATTGCTGCCACTTCACGTGCACGCACGCACTCACACACGCACGCACTCAGAAGTTAACTGTCACGCTCATGGAGGACCCCCCTCCCCTCTGATCAATACAAGGCTTCTCCATCATGGTTCCATGCAACGAGCCCCCCCCCCCCAATGCTGAACCCCTTTCACACAGCCAGGATGTTTTTGCAAGAACCCAGTTCGCCCCCCCCCCCACAGATGTCTTCATATTTGCACACCCTTTTGTCCCTGCAGCTACGCAGCTTGTGTGTGTGTTACTGTGTGTGTGTGTGTTACTGTGTGTGTTACTGTGTGTGTGTGTGTTACTGTGTGTGTGTTTGTGTGTTACTGTGTGTGTTACTGTGTGTGTGTGTGTGTGTGTGTGTGTTACTGTGTGTGTGTGCTTGTGTGTGGTTGCAGCTTGATTGAAGAGGATGTGGTTAAACATTTGGCTATTAAGAGGGTTTGCTTTACATGATGATGATGGGGGGGGGCAAACCTTTGACACATCCTTTTGCATTTCAGTCAAATGATCACTGTGTGCGTGTGTGTGTGTGTGTGTGTGTGTGTGTGTGTGTGTGTGTGTGCGCTGTCACCACCCTCCGCTCGCAGCGTCCTCGCCGTGTTTCAGTCTTCTTCCTGTTTCTGAATCTCTCATCGACACCTCCACATCAGCAGCTCCACCTGTGAAGTGCTGATGTGGGTCCAAGCGGTCAGTGACACCTTTTGGGGCGGTTCCTCTGAGCCGTGCATGTGAAGTCCGGCTCATGGAAGATGAGTCCCAGTTTGGTGTAGTAACTAACTAGTAACTAGTGCAGCATGCACAGCTGGCCTCTGATTGATCCGTGTGTTAGCCACGTTAGCCACGTTAGCGTAGCCTTCTGTCAAACCGTTCCCTCAGCCGTGTGGTTTCTGGTTCCACTTTCAGAGGCGAGACGTTTCAGTCTCTTCATGTCCTGCTGCTGTCTGCTAGATGAGACCAGTTCTTCCTTTGTGTACCATCTAAAGTAGGTTTGTAACATCTGGGCCTTCTGGTTGGTTTGTAACATCTGGGTCCTCTGGTAGGTTTGTAACATCTGGGTCCTCTGGTTGCTTTGTAACATCTGGGTCCTCTGGTTGCTTTGTAACATCTGGGTCCTCTGGTTGCTTTGTAACATCTGGGTCCTCTAGTAGGTTTGTAACATCTGGGCCCTCTGGTTGCTTTGTAACATCTGGGCCCTCTGGTTGCTTTGTAACATCTGGTCCTCTGGTAGGTTTGTAACATCTGGGTCCTCTAGTAGGTTTGTAACATCTGGGCCCTCTGGTTGCTTTGTAACATCTGGGCCCTCTGGTTGCTTTGTAACATCTGGGCCCTCTGGTTGCTTTGTAACATCTGGGCCCTCTGGTTGCTTTGTAACATCTGGTCCTCTGGTAGGTTTGTAACATCTGGGTCCTCTGGTAGGTTTGTAACATCTGGGTCCTCTGGTTGCTTTGTAACATCTGGGCCCTCTGGTAGGTTTGTAACATCTGGGCCCTCTGGTAGGTTTGTAACATCTGGGCCCTCTGGTTGCTTTGTAACATCTGGGCCCTCTGGTTGCTTTGTAACATCTGGGCCCTCTGGTAGGTTTGTAACATCTGGGCCCTCCGGTAGGTTTGTAACATCTGGGCCCTCTGGTAGGTTTGTAACATCTGGGCCCTCTGGTAGGTTTGTAACATCTGGTCCTCCGGTAGGTTTGTAACATCTGGGCCCTCTGGTAGGTTTGTAACATCTGGGCCCTCTGGTAGGTTTGTAACATCTGGGCCCTCTGGTAGGTTTGTAACATCTGGTCCTCTGGTAGGTTTGTAACATCTGGGCCCTCTGGTAGGTTTGTAACATCTGGGCCCTCTGGTAGGTTTGTAACATCTGGGCCCTCTGGTAGGTTTGTAACATCTGGGCCCTCTGGTAGGTTTGTAACATCTGGTCCTCTGGTAGGTTTGTAACATCTGGTCCTCTGGTAGGTTTGTAACATCTGGTCCTCTGGTAGGTTTGTAACATCTGGTCCTCTGGTAGGTTTGTAACATCTGGTCCTCTGGTAGGTTTGTAACATCTGGTCCTCTGGTAGGTTTGTAACATCTGGTCCTCTGGTAGGTTTGTAACATCTGGTCCTCTGGTAGGTTTGTAACATCTGGTCCTCCGGTAGGTTTGTAACATCTGGTGTGTGTGTGTCATTGGACACGGGTCACACTACCTGTAGTAACGTCGCTCTGATGTCTTGTTGGACGGTGATGTCATAGAGACGTTTAGAAGGACTAGCATGCAGCGCTGTTAGCCTCGAGCTAATCCGTCCTCTCAGTTGACTCCAAGCAGCTTTAGATGTGAACAGACGTCTCCAGAGTGGAAGTCCAACAAGTCTAACCCTCATGTGCACATCTGTAGAAGCGTGTATGTCATATCTCTATATTACATATATTCAAAGGACGTGTAAACAAAGACCAGAACGAGGTCACTGATGATGATGATGATGATGATGATGAAGATAAGGTTGTTTTACGAACGGCTTCCTGTGAACATCAATGAAACAGTAAAGTTTATTTGACCACGTAAACAAGCTTATTAGGAGTATTGTTCTTTTCAGAATAAGAGCACAGAATATATTTAGTGAATGTAACCGTAGTCATTGATTAACTGATCAATTAATAGTTAATGAAATCTGAAATTATGCCTAATATTAAAATCACTTAAACAAATATTTGAGCTTCTCTACTAAAGCGGTGTTGATTATTGATCAGCATCGATCTCCTCACATTATTGAATTAGAGCATTGAAGCTCTCCAAGGGGCCTTTTAGGTCACGGGGGTTTCATTTAGGGTTAGAACTAACGATTATTTTGATAATTGATTTATTTTTTTATTTATTAATCGGATTAACAAAAAAAGCTGCATTTTCCAACCATTTATTCTAAAACAGAACTGACGGTGCAAATTCCCAGTGCAAAACATACTAATTTAAAAAACAAATAAAGCAAGTTCAACCCCACATTTAAACACAGCTTAAGATGGACAGGTGCTATGAAATCACTTTAAAATGACAACACACCCAAATATGAGTCGACAAAAAGCACCGAGTACGTGACAGTGAGGAGGCTTCGTTAGATCAGCCTGTAGCCCCCCAGGAACAGACCTGCCCCCTCCTCGTCAAGGTGCCCCCCCCCTTGTTGACACACTGGTTCAGTTTGTTTAGTGTGAACCGCTCCACACCTTGGACGTCCTGCACCGTGTTTCTGGGGTTCTGCTTCATGCAGCGTCTCCGTAGCAACGCACCAGAAAACTGAGCGTCGTTTCGCAGTACTTAAAAGCTCAAAAGCTTGGCTGATTCTACAGAAAACCCTAAAACCCGACTTCCTGTAAGAGGGACGGCGTGCACGTGGGAGGCCCATCTTCACATGGCGAGCTGCTGCCACATTCTCAGTCCGAGGCCACGTCCTCTGACAAGAAGGTGAGAATTCTCTCCCATTCGCACTGCAGGGTGTTTGTGACCGGGGGGGGGGGTGGGGGTGTGATGAGGTCACACGTGGTGTGGGGGGGGGGTGATGAGGTCACACGAGAGAGAGGCGGAGTCCAGAGACGTTGGGCGCTCCACAGAAGTCACAGTTGGGTTCTGGTGAGAGGAACACGATGTCCACTCGCACCTTTGGTGGGAGAATATTCAAACACTCCCAGAATGCATCTCTTCTGCTTTTTAACTCATTATACAAAATGCAATGGGTGCTGTTCCACAGAAAATGGTGGCATTAAAAAACAAAGGGACATTTTTGATGACTTGATGACGCTGAGGAAACGCCACTCTGTGTGAATATAAGTTAAAACTTTGCTCCTTATTTGATGAATGGAATCCTTTGAATTAAGTAGATGTTGACGTGGAGACGGCTGTCCTCGGATCAGTTTACTCTGATGTGTATCTGAATTATCAGAAGACCTGCATTATCTTTTTATTATTATTTCTGTTCATGAAAAACTCAAAAGGCCCAGAGAATATGGAAATGATGGAGGGTTTCACCAGGTCCTGGAGACTGGACCCCATCCATTCACAGCATGCTACGTGAGCACCAGTGCTTTGAACTGGACGAGGCAGCCGCTGGTAACCAGTGAAGAGAGGAGGAGTGGAGCATTGTGGGAGAACTTAAGGTTGAAGACCAGTGGAGCTGCTGCATTGTGGATGAGCTGCTGAGGTGGAATGGAGCAGGGAGACCTGCCAGGAGAGTAGGACTTTTAGCTATGAAACAATAGTATTTAATTCTATATATATGTGTGTGTACATATATATTCTGTCTACTGTGTAGAGTGAAGTCGCTGTGGTGAAGCCCCATCACCATGGTTACGAGGCTCGCCCTGTGTCACAGGGGAGTCGTAACACGTTTAATAGTTTACTTGTGTGAAGGTAATAAAGGTATCACATTCACACGCTACGAGTTTACATATATCTCCGTAGTAGAGGTTAGGCTGCGGTTTCAGAGAATAAAGAAAGTAAATATATCTAAATATTTACACTTTGTCTCCGGCTGCTCCTTTAACAAACCTCTGAAACCTGACAGCTGGTGCATTCAGGCGCTCAGCAGCAGCTGGAGAAACCAGTTTCAGAGTGGGACTAGTTCCTCAGGTAAAGAGAGACGACACGATGGAAGCGCTTGTTTAGTTGTGCCTGAGCTGGCGGAGACAAAGCCGCCCATTGTCTCCCTCACAGGGGGACAAATACGGAAGTTAAATATTTTAACGTAGCTTTCTGTTCAGAGCTAGCCACGTTAGCAGCACTGCTAACAGCTAACCAACAGAGTTTCACTTCAGTAACATTAGCGGTTAGCGTTACTAGCTCGTCCTGTTTATCTAAATACTGATCACATGATTGGACAGTCAAAGACTGGTGTCATCACTGATTCTACTGAATGTTCTAGGTAAAGCTTCATTTACACTGTGATGGTAACGGTACCCTATGGGGGGGTCAGGGGTTTCTCCCTGGAGAAACGTCCTGGTGAGGTCAGCAAACAGAAAGACACAATGTGTCCATGCACGGTCGGATGCAGGCGAGGGACCACAATGCACTGCACTTTCCTTTTGGCTGTGGTTACATAACTCCGCCTCCATTACATCTGGCTCAGCAGGAACCAGCTGTTACCTCCACAACAAGATGAGCACTATTACAAAGAGCCACGAGCTAACACTGGCCTCCATCTGGAAATAAAATAACTCCCAGAAGCCACTGCTGCGATGACGAAGCGGCGGCCTGATGGTGGGAGACTCTGACCTCGATCTTGGATTGATTTTATATACTTTGTTTTACTTACTACACCAACCGGAAAGCCTCTACAGTGATGCTCTGTGTGAACCAAGTACGCCTCATGATACTTTATACTTCTAACATACTCACATTAGAAGCAAACCTATTTTCTCATTTATTTGAGAGTTTTAATGACTTTGCAGAGTCTAATTAAGTGGGTGTGATTAAAAGAAGCTCCACTTTTACCTCCTGCACCATTACAGTAACTAACACACAAATGACTCAACAATAGTGTAACAATAGAATATATTTTTACCTACTTTTAAAATATATTCCAAGTAATTGTAAAAAAAATAAACATACATGTAGCAGTATTTCTACACTGTGTTCGTTTTGAGTAAATGTTTCATAGTATCAATAATGATAGAAATCCATAGACTTTATAAATGTGTGTAACAGCGCTGAGGTTTAGCAGTACAAATAGTACTGAGTGTATTAACTTCTTGTAGCTTCCTTCACCGTCGACCTCTGACCCCACGGTGTAAGCACATGACACATGTGTCAATATTTAACATATTAACGGGAAGTCTCCGTAACCTCTGCGCCCGAGCCTAACGCGGCTCGTCTCCTCGCGCCCGCTATCTTTATTTCCTTTTTGAAGAGACCACACATGCTCAGAGACGCCGACGCACTTCCTGTGTCTCAATATCCAGGAAATAAGAAGAAGAAGTCAAAGTCATGGTTTGTTCCACAGACTCCTTGTGTTTGGAGTGTGAAGGAGTTCATACTTCAGCACGGATCAGATCACAAAAGAAAGGGATAAATCTGATAGATCTTTGACCTTCCTCTGGACGTGGTCCGGCCCGTCCAGACTCGATAGTCTACGCGTCCTCCCCGCGAAACCCTGCAGCCGATGACACCACATTTACACCCCCCACTCCCCCCTCCAGAGGTCGTCTGCTCCCACGAGCTGACGCGTGACGCCGTTGCCCACAGAGGTTTTTATTCGTGGGTGTGAGCGCTCCCAACGAGGTCGCCGCGCCATTCAACGTTTTTGGAAAGATGTTTGAGAACTTGACGAGGTGACTGGCTGAAGATAACCAGTCTGTCTGCGTGCTCACCATTAGCTTACCCCAGCTAACCTTAGCTTCCATTAGCTTCCCCAGCTAACCTTAGCTTCCATTAGCTTCCCCCAGCTAACTTTAGCGTCCATTAGCTTCCCCCAGCTAACTTTAGCTTCCATCAGCTTCCACTAGTTAACCTTATCTTCCATCAACTTCCACTAGCTAACCTCATCTTCCCTTAGCTTCCCCAGCTAACCTTAGCTTCCATTAGCTTCCCCCAGCTAACTTTAGCTTCCATCAGCTTCCACTAGCTAACTTTAGCTTCCATCAGCTTCCACTAGCTAACCGTAGCTTCCATCGGCTTCCCCCAGCTAACCGTAGCTTCCATCAGCTTCCACTAGCTAACCTTAGCTTCCATCGGCTTCCACTAGCTAACCTTAGCTTCCATCGGCTTCCACTAGCTAACCTTAGCTTCCATCAGCTTCCACTAGCTAACCGTAGCTTCCATTAGCTTCCATAGCTAACCTTAGCTTCCATCAGCTTCCACTAGCTAACCGTAGCTTCCATCAGCTTCCCCCAGCTAACCGTAGCTTCCATCAGCTTTTTGACTTGTGGCTATTAGTGTGGTGTGAAATACGCATTGCTCCTTATGTATCTGTTGTATTTACATTTCATCCATCATGTCTGATGCAAAAGTCCAAATTCTGAAATGTTTGATCCAATATGCAGAAGCTTATGACAATAGTTTAGTTTTAGGTCTTCATTTTTGTTCTGCGGCTCACTTCGATGCTACTAAATGGATAACAAACCAGGTTCGGATGTTAAAATATGCTAAAATCTAAAAGATATACGTAAATAGAAATGGATGAATATGTAAACTGCAGTGTTTGAAGGTGTAATTTAGATTACTGTGAGGTATAAGACTCGTATAAATCGATTGAGGCCCTTTATATTGCACTGACGCCGTCTGTCTGACAAAGACATCGTTACCCTACTGAGCTGTTGGTCTGCTGATGATACATTTTCCACTAATTCATGTTCACGTGCAGCTGTGTCTACTCTGACTAATGTCAAACATCCTTTAAATAAACTTCCTTCCTGTTTCAACTACAGTCAAGTTCCTGCAGAGTGAAATCAAAGCTTCATGTTTGAAAGCTGCATTCTCTGTAGTGACCACCAGGGGCGACTCCTGGTCCTATAGAAGTCTATGAGGAATGACTCTGCTTGCTTGCTTTAGGGCGGGCCTACACGCCGATTGACAGGTCTCAACCAGACCTATTCGATGTCTACTCCCTGCTCAGTCCAGATGTGGTGACTTCCTGTTAAGTAGTTCATCGGGTCAGGTGGCTCGTAAAGAAAAAACAGAAAAGGTCGTGTTCCACTGAGACACGGATTCTGAATGCAAATCAGGAACAATATGGACAAATATAAAATCTCTTCATCAGAGAATTCTACCGAGTGCAATGTTTACAAGAGTCAAAGTCACAACGTCCCCAGAACATCTGTAAAAAAGAACGGTGTGTTATTATTGCGATGTCATGAACAGAAACCCACTGGAGATGATCGGTGGGACGAGCGTGTCATTACACGCTCCCTGGCGAGGTGCTCGCAGGTGAAGCAGGGCCTCTTCCCTCGGGGGGGGGGGGGGGGCCCTCAGAGGGCTGGCGGAGTGTTAATGGGCCGCATGGAGGAGGCACTAATTGATTCATCCTTCTTGACTCTGTGAGGTTAACAGCTCCCAGGGCGCCCCCCCCCCCCCCCCCCCCCGTCGGGGGACAGGTGGCAGGGAGAGTCTCAAGCCGAGGCCGGGATCACACGCAGCAGGAGGAGACTACGCCTGAGCTACAAGCTAATGATACACATGTGTACATGTATGTGTGTAGTGACCCACACCTTCTGCCCACAGCATCCGCAGCGTGATGCAGAAGTACCTGGAGGAGAGGGACGAACTGACCTTTGACAAAATCTTCAATCAGAAAATCGGTGAGTGGACGTTTTTCTCGTCACATTTTAGGAGACACCTGCTGTTTGTGGTCCCCAGAGGATGAACATTTGTGATATTTATCTTTACAAAGTCAAATGTTTCATCATTCCGTGTTCCCCTGAGGATGAATTCTTATGTTTGACCCGGTCCATTAGATGAATATTTATTCACACGCAAAATCCATCGAGGAGTCAATATATCTCAAAGTGCTTTAATTTAAGATATTTGGCACCGAAGCAACATTTACTCCACTTGTGATCTTCTGTCGGTTTGTCTGCCTCATCTCACTCAACATTATCCATATTTAAATATAAACGTAGAGCCTCCGTTCCTGTTTTCAACAAAATGCTGGGCTGGGTGTAGCAGGACCACCAGGAGAGCCCTGTCTGTCTGTGAATGATCGAGGAGGTTCAGGTTTCCTGAATGCTACGCTAGCTCTGATGCTAACCAGGGTTAGCTGAGCAGGGAGGGAGCAGCTGAGTGCATTTGAATAGTAAATGTTGATGTTTGCATGCGGCCCGTTTGAGCGCCGTGGCGTTGCGGTTTCTTCTGAACCGTTTGTCACCTCGAACACACGCTCCCTCTCAAGCATCCGATCACAGCGCTCAGCGTCTCCAGAGGACGACCTGGAGCCCCCATCTCCTCTAAAGGAGGAGCGCCCAGCGGCTCGTCTTCCTGCGCTGAGAAATGAAAGTGGATCTGGCTCGTTACTGCGACGACCTCCCCCCCCCCCCCAGCGGATTTGATTATTGCTTTACAGATGTTAAAGCTTCTTTAGTTCTCCTAATGAGTCTTTGGGCGTCATGACAACCAGGTTGTAAGAACAGTATTTGATGGACCACTCCTTGTTTTCATTCTTCATCCCTCCTCCCTCTCGCTTTGGCATTCTCCCTCTCCGTCTGTCAGACTTCTGGAATGGATGATGGAGAGTTCTGCGTTGCCTGGCAACTGCCGGGGGTTGCCATGGGAACCTGGGCCAGAACTGCTGCACTTGCTCGTCGGCAGAGAGAAATGAAATTGATTAAAGTGGGGAATAAAATAGGTGATAAAGAGAGAGAGAGAGAGAGAGATTTTTCCCAGCTTCCCAGAATGCAACGTTCTTTCCTCTCGGAGGCTGGGGCGCATTTGTCCACACAGTGTCCACCCCTCTGGCCGTCCTCCTGTCTGTCCTCCTCCAGACCACCGTGGCCAACCCCCCCCCCCCCCCCCCCCCCCCCCCCCCCCGACCACAGGCAGAGGGAGCTGCTGTTTTTAAATCTACCACCAGGAGTAGTTTTATACAATAAGTTCCTGTGAGGTGTGCTGCTTCTACCTCCAGATGTTACGCAACAGGGCCAACTGCAATCCTAGCAGGAGAGTCAATGTTTGTTAAAGGGGAGTCTTGTGTGATGCTAAAGTTTAGTTTAAATATCAGATGTCATCACATCCTACAAACATCTGAGGAACAAACTCCATCAAACCCATAATAAACATTTATGTGAAGTAAAAGCGCCGTATACGTTCCTGTAGAGCCCTGTCAATCAGAGTTAGGCCCCGCCTTAAAGCATCATTTCCAGAGGAGTCGCCCCCTGCTGGTCACTACAGATGATTTGTGGTTCTGAGGGCTCTGGGGGTCTTGTCCTCTGAGGATGGACCTCTGGTGGAGGTTTGTGTTAACGTGCTTATGACAGTTGATTCATGGTCATAATGTATTATCAAGACATCCAGAGCACAAACAGTCCTGTGGGGGGGGGGGGACTGGTCTCAGATCAGCAAGAGGAAGCCCACACTTTCATCTTCACATCTTAATTTCTTCATTTATAAGAGCGATGATCTCGTGCAGCTTCGTTCTAACCTGGGATCGTCCGAGCAGTTCAGGTGACAACGAGCTGTTTGAGACACAAGTTGGACGTGTTTAGAAGTCAGAAATATCAAAGTAAAACTTCATGCTGCAAACACCAGCAGACTGCAGAGCAAGGACACACACACACACACACACACACAGTAAAGGTCAGTGTATGTTTAATGCATCACAGGGAAGCCGTTGCCCTTGGTAACAAATCCGTCCTTTCTTTCTTTTTTTCCTCCATAAATTCAATTGAAACCAATCAAATGCTTTCCGCTGGTTTCCTTCCCACCGGATGAACTGAAATGATGAAGATGTTCCAAATAGCTGCAGATGACCCTCAACACAAATCGACCTTTTAGTCATATTGAGATCTGCATTCTTCCTGCACGGATCAATCATTCTGATTGGGACCGGGGGGGGGGTGATTAGCCAGGCAGTGTTGAAGTGTTCAGTGATTAAGGTTAATCCTGGAGTGGTGGTGATGTAACAGCTGTAGCGCCCCCCCCCCCCCCCTCACACCTTCCTGCTGTGGCTGTCAGCGGCGCCCGCTCTGCAAACAAGCGCGCCTTGTGTTTGAGCGGGGGGGAAATGATGCATCACGTCTGGAGCAGCGATAAAGCCTGATGGGGGGGGGGGGGGGGGGCAGGATGGATGATGGAAGCAGAAAGTCATCTTAAACCCATCAGGGGGCCGGGTCCTGAGGTTCTGGTTTATGTTTAAGATGACCGGTTCCCCTCCGTTCTGGGTTCTGAACCACTGTCCCGGTTCTGTTGGGACTGTCAGTGCAGAACATCTGATCTTCTAGTTTTACTGTCTCTGGTTTGTAGCATCCTGTTGTCATGTTGTGTGTCGCTCACAGACTCCTGATCCTCATGGAGCTCCTTAGCTTTCTATTTGTGCTAAAACCCAGCTAATCGGGTTAGCGCTGAGAGAGGACAGAACCGCATGCTACCGGAGAGGAGTCTGTCCCTGTGTCCTCTGGTCTCTAGATGTCTTTGCTCTGTCCACAGCGTGAAGTGGTATCAGATGTTTAGACATCACCAGCTGGATCTCTTTATCTCCACTCCACTGTGCACACACGTAGCCTTTGGCCAGGGAGGCAATTACCATGGCAACAGTGCTTCTGATCTACCCCCCCCCCCTCTCTCATCGTCTTCTTCAGATTGTGTGTGTGTGAGATGGCTGGAGGCTCAGAATCAGCTGTATCGGCCCCTCAGTAAATATCTAATATTATAGATCTTTTAAATGACTCTAATCTATTTACAGTTTGAATGACTTAATGTTCATCCTCTGGGGACCTTGGAAGTCAGACCACATTGTTTAGTGTTGGCATGTTGCGTGACCTCATGGACACCCCCCCCCCCACACAGGCTTCCTCCTCTTCAAGGACTTCTGCATGACTGAGATCGACGAGGCTGTTCCTCAGCTCAAATTCTACGAAGAGGTGAGTGGATCAGATCCAAAAGGTGTCGCTCTGTGGGCTCTGTGGGCTTTTGTATGACCGTGTGTGTGTGTGTGTGTGTGTGTGTGTGTGTGTGTGTGCGTGCGTGTGTGTTATCTCAGATTAAGGACTATGAGAAGCTGGACTCGGAGGAGGAGCGGCTGAGCCGCAGCCGGCAGATCTACGATGGATACATCATGAAGGAGCTGCTGTCCTGCTCCCACGTGAGGACACACACACACACACACACAGGGACACACACACACACACACACACACAGACAGGGACACACACACACACACACACACACACATAGACAGGGACACACAAACTGACACATCTCACCATCTACTGGACTAACTTATTAATAATCATTTCTTAACAGCAGATCATTTCTGAGCAGCTGGCTGTAGTGTCTCACACACAGACACACACACACACACACACACACACACAGACACAGACACAGACACACACTTTACTGCTCCGTGTGTCTTCTCTCCTTCTCTGCGTCTCAGCCCTTTTCTAAGAAAGCTGTGGACCACGTTCAGAGCCACTTGACGAAGAAGCAGGTTCCTCCGACTCTCTTCCAGGTAACAACCCACAAAGTGAAAGGGATCCGATCCCAGCAGAGTATTAGAGGAGGACTGGTGACGAATAATTAAAATATCAGAGCCTTCACACCCTCTGAGGGTGTGAATCACACACACACACACACAGCAACCATGGCCCTCTTTATTTAAACCCTGAACTTCATGACCTTCTCAGAAGGGCTAAAGCAGAAATGTCATTAAATGTCATTTAGGAGCCTTTAGGGGGCTCAGAGTCTCTGACGGGTCCATTAACAGGTCGAGTCCCCGTGCCCTCTAAGACCTGGTCTGACCCGGTCCCCTTTAGTCTTTGGTCTGACCCGCTCTACTGTGTCTGGTTTCCCCCCAGCCGTACATCGTGGAGATCTGTGACAGCCTGAGAGGGAAGATCTTCCAGAAGTTCATTGAGAGGTGAGGAGCGTGGAGGGAGAGGAGGAGGCGGAGCTTCACCTCCAGCTGTAAAGCCCCCCCTTTGACCCCCCCCATGTGTTTCTCTTCTCCTCTCAGTGACAAGTTCACTCGCTTCTGCCAGTGGAAGAACGTGGAGCTGAACATCCACGTGAGTAGGACCTCCTCGGAGCAGATGGAGACTCATTGGAACTTCCCAGAATGCTTTGGGGGAGAGGGGGGAATAATCAGGAAGTGTAGTTCTGTCCTGTTGTTAAAGATCTGCCTGAGGGAATTACCCACAATTCATAGCAATGTGACATTGAACAGAATAAGACGAAGAGGACACATTTGATCATAATACACTTTTCTATTTGTCATAGAAGCGCGTGTGTGTGTTTGTGTGCGTGTGTGTGTGTGTGTGTGTGTGTGTCTGTTCTGAGGTGTGATGTCACTCTGCTCCGCCCCCTCTTCAGCTCACCATGAACGACTTCAGCGTTCACCGGATCATCGGCCGCGGCGGCTTCGGGGAGGTGTACGGCTGCAGGAAGGCCGACACGGGAAAGATGTGAGGCACTGCCCATGGATGGATGGATGAATGAATGAATGAATGAATGAACGAATGATTGACGTCCCTCAGGTACGCCATGAAGTGTCTGGACAAGAAGAGGATCAAGATGAAGCAGGGCGAGACGCTGGCGCTCAACGAGAGGATCATGCTGTCACTCGTCAGCACGGGGGTGAGTGGTGACGCAGTGATGTCTGACCTGAAGGACCAATGACGTCACTGAGCTCACCATGTGCTTCTCTTCAGGACTGCCCCTTCATCGTGTGCATGACGTACGCCTTCCACACCCCCGACAAGCTGTGCTTCATCCTGGACCTCATGAACGGTAGGCTGCCCCCCCCCCCTCCCCCACCTGCTCATCATCACCTCATCACACGGCTCCAGCTGTTCTATAAATAACCTCCTGTCCATTGGTCATCCCCGGGGTGCTGTGTGTCCCTCCCCAGGTGGCGACCTGCACTACCACCTGTCCCAGCACGGCGTGTTCAGCGAGAAGGAGATGCGCTTCTACGCAGCAGAGATCATCCTGGGTCTGGAGCACATGCACAACCGCTTCGTGGTCTACAGAGACCTCAAGGTAGTGTGTCAAGTCCTCCTCTCGTCCACTCGTCCCCCCCTGGTCTTCCTCCGGCCTCTTGTTTGGACTGGTTGCCATAACAACAGACATATTTCTGGGAGAGTTTTAGGGCTTCATAAACAGATGATACTTGAGTGTTGGGGGGGGGGGGGGTCGGAGGAAAACCAGGACAGGAGGTTCTTCTTTTTATTTTTTGTGTCCAGGCTGAATTCTTCTGCTGTGAAACGGAAACTAGAACTTTGATTTGATCTTTTCTGTCCTCTGTCAATGTCCCCCCCCCCCAGCCAGCTAATATCCTGTTGGATGAACACGGTCATGTTCGGATCTCTGACCTGGGCCTCGCCTGCGACTTCTCCAAGAAGAAACCTCACGCCAGTGTGTAAGTGACATCACAGCCAGCGGAGCTTGTAGGGTCTTCTTCATGTTCCCAAGTGAAGCAGAAAGAGCTAAAGGGCCCCAGCAGTGATGGAGGTGTTATGTACAATGCTCCCCTGTAGGGGGGGGGGGGGGGGCACCACGGGAGATGTATGTCAAATATATGAATGTAAACCATGAAGACTTCCTCTCTGCATCGGTCCATTCATGAGTAACCAATGGTGATCAAGAGCAGAGGTCACATGCTCCTCCTCATGCTGCTCCTCCTCATGCTGCTGCTCCTCCTCCTCCTGCTACTGCTGCTCCTCCTACTGCTCGTCCTCCTCTTACTGCTCCTCCTCCTGCTCCTCCCCCCCTACTGCTCCTCCTCCTCCTGCTCCTGCTGCTGCTACTGCTGCTCCTCCTACTGCTCCTACTGCTCGTCCTCCTCTTACTGCTCCTCCTCCTGCTCCTCCTTCTGCTCCTCCTCCTGGTGCTCCTCCTGTTCCTGCTGCTGCTACTGCTGCTCCTACTGCTCCTCCTCCTCCTCCTGCTGCTGCTCCTCCTCCTCCTGCTCCTCCTGTCATAGTGGAAGTGAAAACGGCGTCTTGGTGCGTCGATGACTGTTATTACAGGAGAGGAAGCGCGTCATAACTCTTCTGATATTAATGTCGTCTGAGCGGCTCGCAGGTATTAAGCTCTAATGTGTGTGTGTGTGTGTGTGTGTGTGTGTCTCTCTGTGTGTGTGTGTGTGTGTGTTCCAGGGGCACTCATGGCTACATGGCTCCAGAGGTCCTCCAGAAGGGGACGGCCTACGACAGCAGCGCTGACTGGTTCTCTTTAGGCTGCATGCTCTTCAAACTCCTACGAGGGTAACCACGCCTCCTGCTGATAACCCCACCCCCTCTTCACCTCCTCTTTGCTCCTCACTTCCTGTCCAGCTCCTCTATCACCGCTGTTTGATCTGAAGTGTGTGTGTGGTTTGAAGTCTCAGGACTACAGTTTCGGTTTCTGAATTTACGTGAAATAGTTTGTTAAATAATCGTTGAGAAAAGACAAAAAATCTATTTTCAAATTTGGTTAGGTTTAAATTTGAAATGTTTAAAGTAAATCTAAATTTCTAATTGAATGAGCTAATTTTTGGGTCAAAAGTTTTAAAAATGAAGTCAAAATATTCAGTAGAAACACGTCGTGGTCCAAAGTAAAAGAGGATGTGACATTCTCTCTAGTAGTTGATATATCCTTACCTGATGATGATGATGATATACCCCTCTCTCCTGTGCAGGCACAGTCCCTTCAGGCAGCACAAGACCAAAGACAAGCATGAGATCGACCGCATGACGCTCACCATGGTGAGACACACGTTACATTATGGCTGGACCCCTTCACTGCTCACACCTCAGCATGCAGTGCATTCTGGGTAAAGCAGGTCGGCACTGCCTGCTAAAAGCCAAACAGAAGAATCCTATTTCATAAACTTCAACTGTGTGTGTGTGTGTGTGTGTGTGTGTGTGTGTGTGTGTGTGTGTGTGTGTGTGTGTGTGTGTGTGTGTGTGTGTGTGTGTGTGTGTGTGTGTGTGTGTGTGTGTGTGTGTGCCTTTTAAACAGAGAGTCTGATCTTTCATTTCACAATAAATCAGGATTAGAATCGTAATCCGGCCACTTGATCTGGTTCATCCCTTTAATGAGGGGGGGGTGTTCATATGTAACCTGTCCATCTAGATGTTTATACATGAATATATTAAAGATATATCTGTTCCATTAATAACTACGTGGTTAAAGAAGCAAGTTCTCTCTTCTCAGAATGTGGAGCTGCCAGACTCCTTCACCGTGGAGCTCAAGGACCTCCTGGAGGGGCTCCTGCAGAGAGACGTCTCCAAGAGGCTGGGCTGTCAGGGCCGAGGGTACGCACACACACACACACACACACACACACACACGCACACGGGGGTCAGCAGGGAGAAGCGCGGCCCCGCCCCCTGCTGGTCAGAGTGGGACTAACAGCCTGTTGTGTCTCAGAGCTGCGGAGGTGAAGGAGCATCAGTTCTTCAAAGGCATCGACTGGCAGCAGGTGTACCTGCAGAAGGTAAACACGTGTCCTCATGAACACCTCAATAAAATATAACAAGTGCATTTAGCTCAGACAGACCGTTCAGGGACGTTTTTAAATACTATTTTGATCATAAGTGAAAATCACAATCAGTAAATAAGATTTCCAGACGTTGGTGGTGCCACAGGAGGTTCCTCCATCAGGACTCAAACGCACATGGAAATAAGATGAATGCTGTATTGTTCAAATAAATATCTAATCTATCTAATATCATTGGTCGTCTGTTGCCATGCAGTCACCAGTCCGCTACCGACGATGTTGCCATGGTTACCTCGTTGCTTGCAGGACTGCGTGGCCTCGTTGTTGTTGATCTCCTCCCTGAAACTCTTCCTGTGTTCTCCCCCCTCTGCAGTACTCTCCTCCCTTGATTCCTCCCAGGGGGGAGGTGAACGCCGCCGACGCCTTCGACATTGGCTCCTTCGACGAGGAGGACACGAAGGGCATCAAGGTAACGAGACCACGGAGGAGATGAGATGTTCCTCATGCTCCCTAAGAGGAACTTCAGCATCGAAGGGAGAAGGGAGATATTCTATCTGCTCTGAGATAAGATGGACATCACGTATCTGATGGACGTCACGTATCAGGTGGACATCACGTATCTGATGGACGTCACGTATCTGGTGGACGTCACGTATCAGGTGGACATCACGTATCTGATGGACATCACGTATCTGATGGACATCACGTATCTGATGGACATCACGTATCAGGTGGACATCACGTATCTGATGGACATCACGTATCTGATGGACATCACGTATCAGGTGGACATCACGTATCTGATGGACATCACGTATCTGATGGACATCACGTATCTGATGGACATCACGTATCAGGTGGACGTCACGTATCTGATGGACATCACGTATCTGATGGACATCACGTATCTGATGGACATCACGTATCTGATGGACATCACGTATCAGGTGGACATCACGTATCTGATGGACATCACGTATCTGATGGACATCACGTATCTGATGGACATCACGTATCAGGTGGACATCACGTATCTGATGGACGTCACGTATCAGGTGGACATCACGTATCTGATGGACGTCACGTATCTGGTGGACGTCACGTATCAGGTGGACATCACGTATCTGATGGACATCACGTATCTGATGGACATCACGTATCTGATGGACATCACGTATCAGGTGGACATCACGTATCTGATGGACATCACGTATCTGATGGACATCACGTATCAGGTGGACATCACGTATCTGATGGACATCACGTATCTGATGGACATCACGTATCTGATGGACATCACGTATCAGGTGGACGTCACGTATCTGATGGACATCACGTATCTGATGGACATCACGTATCTGATGGACATCACGTATCTGATGGACATCACGTATCAGGTGGACATCACGTATCTGATGGACATCACGTATCTGATGGACATCACGTATCTGATGGACATCACGTATCAGGTGGACATCACGTATCTGATGGACATCACGTATCTGATGGACATCACGTATCAGGTGGACATCACGTATCTGATGGACGTCACGTATCTGATGGACGTCACGTATCTGATGGACATCACGTATCTGATGGACATCACGTATCTGATGGACGTCACGTATCTGATGGACATCACGTATCTGATGGACATCACGTATCTGATGGACGTCACGTATCTGATGGACGTCACGTATCTGATGGACATCACGTATCAGGTGGACATCACGTATCTGATGGACATCACGTATCTGATGGACATCACGTATCAGGTGGACATCACGTATCTGATGGACATCACGTATCTGATGGACATCACGTATCAGGTGGACATCACGTATCTGATGGACGTCACGTATCTGATGGACATCACGTATCTGATGGACGTCACGTATCTGATGGACATCACGTATCTGATGGACATCACGTATCAGGTGGACATCACGTATCTGATGGACATCACGTATCAGGTGGACATCACGTATCTGATGGACATCACGTATCTGATGGACATCACGTATCTGATGGACATCACGTATCAGGTGGACATCACGTATCTGATGGACATCACGTATCTGATGGACATCACGTATCAGGTGGACATCACGTATCTGATGGACATCACGTATCTGATGGACGTCACGTATCTGATGGACGTCACGTATCTGATGGACGTCACGTATCAGGTGGACGTCACGTATCTGATGGACGTCACGTATCTGATGGACATCACGTATCTGATGGACATCACGTATCAGGTGGACATCACGTATCTGATGGACATCACGTATCTGATGGACATCACGTATCTGATGGACATCACGTATCAGGTGGACATCACGTATCTGATGGACGTCACGTATCTGATGGACGGCACGTATCTGATGGACGGCACGTATCTGATGGACGGCACGTATCTGATGGACGGCACGTATCTGATGGACGTCACGTATCTGATGGACGTCACGTATCTGATGGACGTCACGTATCAGGTGGACGTCACGTATCTGATGGACGTCACGTATCTGATGGACGTCACGTATCAGGTGGACGTCACGTATCTGATGGACGTCAGGTATCTGATGGACATCACGTATCTGATGGACATCACGTATCTGATGGACATCACGTATCAGGTGGACATCACGTATCAGGTGGACATCACGTATCTGGTGGACGTCACGTATCTGATGGACGTCACGTATCAGGTGGACGTCACGTATCAGGTGGACGTCACGTATCAGGTGGACGTCACGTATCTGGTGGACGTCACGTATCAGGTGGACGTCACGTATCTGATGGACGTCACGTATCTGATGGACATCACGTATCAGGTGGACATCACGTATCAGGTGGACGTCACGTATCAGGTGGACGTCACGTATCAGGTGGACGTCACGTATCAGGTGGACGTCACGTATCAGGTGGACGTCACGTATCTGATGGACGTCACGTATCAGGTGGACGTCACGTATCAGGTGGACGTCACGTATCAGGTGGACGTCACGTATCTGATGGACGTCACGTATCTGATGGACGTCACGTATCTGATGGACGTCACGTATCTGATGGACGTCACGTATCTGATGGACGTCACGTATCTGATGGACGTCACGTATCTGATGGACGTCACGTATCTGATGGACGTCACGTATCTGATGGACGTCACGTATCAGGTGGACGTCACGTATCTGATGGACGTCACGTATCTGATGGACGTCACGTATCAGGTGGACGTCACGTATCTGATGGACGTCACGTATCTGATGGACGTCACGTATCTGATGGACGTCACGTATCAGGTGGACGTCACGTATCTGGTGGACGTCACGTATCAGGTGGACGTCACGTATCTGATGGACGTCACGTATCTGATGGACGTCACGTATCTGGTGGACGTCACGTATCAGGTGGACGTCACGTATCAGGTGGACGTCACGTATCAGGTGGACGTCACGTATCAGGTGGACGTCACGTATCAGGTGGACGTCACGTATCAGGTGGACGTCACGTATCAGGTGGACGTCACGTATCTGGTGGACGTCACGTATCTGATGGACGTCACGTATCTGATGGACGTCACGTATCTGATGGACGTCACGTATCTGATGGACGTCACGTATCAGGTGGACATCACGTATCTGATGGACGTCACGTATCTGATGGACATCACGTATCTGATGGACGTCACGTATCTGATGGACATCACGTATCTGATGGACACCCAGCGCTCGGACCGTTAGCTTCATGCTAACCGATGAGCTACAGTCACATTTTCCTCTCGAGAGCTTTTAGTGTGAAACAACCACTTCCATCTTGAACCAGACTTGTTCTTCTGTTCTTGCCTTTCACAATAAAAGCCTTGTGGTAAAGGATCTTGGGGAGGGTGTTCATGAGCAGCTTCCTTTACTGGGGAGGGAGACCATGAAGAAGAGCTCGTTGATAGCATGTGGGAAGCTAACGATAGCTACGGGGGGTTAGCGCGCTCTACTTCCTGTTTTGATTGATGCACTTCTTCTTTCTCTTCTATTTCCTATACACTGATGATGATGTCATTCTATCGCCATCGGGCCGTGGTTTATTTCTTCATGCTTCGAGTTAAAGCAAAGCTCCCGTCGTGTAAGGGGGACGACTGATTGATCCATACATGAATGTGTCCCCCCCCCCCTGCAGCTGCTGGACAGCGACCAGGAGCTCTACAAGAACTTCCCTCTGGTCATATCGGAGCGCTGGCAGCAGGAAGTGGCCGAGACGGTTTACGAGGCCGTCAACTCGGACACAGACAAGAACGAGGCCCGCAAGAGGGCCAAGAACAAGCAGCTGGGCCACGAGGAGGGTGAGTCACCCCCCGGGGGGGGGGGGGGGGGTCTGAGACGACCTCATCCCTTTTTAAACGCTTGTTGAGTCTGGTGAGGACGGTGCTAGGCTACGCTAACATGGTAGCATCACATAACGTTATTAGTTTAGCTGGATACAATATTTACTGTGTGTGTGTGTGTGTGTGTGTGTGTGTGTGCGTGTGCAGACTACGCCTTCGGGAAGGACTGCATCATGCACGGCTACATGCTGAAGCTGGGGAACCCGTTCCTCACCCAGTGGCAGCGCCGCTACTTCTACCTGTTCCCCAACCGGGTGGAGTGGAGGGGGGAGGGGGAGTCACGGGTGAGTGTCCCGAGGGGGGAGAGGACCCGTCTCTGTCTTTGTCCGTCTGGTTGAACGTTGTCTCTCTGTCTGTCCGTCCCGGCGCTGAAGGAGGCATGGCTCACATATTTTAAAATGCAGAGAGACGGGGTGAGTGTCCTCAAGGACTTCTGTACTTTGTCCCAATAGTTGATGAGTAAATAAAAGTCCCCCGTCCTCAAAGCCCCAATGACGCTGGTCTCCGCTTTAAGAGGACAGCGTGGCGGTGTGGGTGTGGCCTCTGTGTAGAGCTGTAGTCCCGCTTCGCGCTGCGTAGTGAGGAGCCTCGTTGACCTTTGACCCCTGACATCAGAGCTCTGATCCCATGGTGACCTCGGTTACTGACAACGTGGAACTTCTCTCCTCCAAGATTCAGTAGAATCTGATGACGTCATCGTTCATGTTTTTCTAGTCTCCGATCTGTGATCATGTGACATTTTAAACCACCAATCGGTGTTTAGATCAACAGAAGGAGGCGCTAGTAACGTTAGCAGCTAACGGCTAAAAAACGTTAATTCCCTCAAGTTACATTGTGATGCGTTCAGGCTCTGCTCAGTGAAAACATTATAACGTGTGTGTTTTATATATATATATATATATATATATAATATGACGTGTCCATATGAAATGTAGTTTTGGGGATGAACACATGAATATAAAATAGATTTATTCAACATCACATTTCTTTACTTAAAACCTTTTTATTTTAGTTTTATCTTTTATGTCACAAGAGATCGGGTGGAAAGTGACCTTCAGGGACACGTTTAGTTGAGGCTCTCAGATGCATCATCATCATCATCCTTTTTGTTCTTCAGCAAAACCTGCTGACGATGGAGCAGATCGTCACGGTGGAGGAGACGCAGATTAAAGACAAGAAGTGCATCCTGCTGCGCATCAAAGGAGGGAAGCAGTTTGTCCTGCAGTGTGAGGTACGACCCCCCCCCATGAAGATGTGATCCCTTAGAGCTTTATTACACGCTAACGTGTGTGTGTGTGTGTGTGTGTGTGTGTGTGCGCAGAGCGACCCGGAGTTCGTGCAGTGGAAGAAGGAGCTGACGGAGGCCTTCACCGAGGCCCAGAAGCTGCTGCGCCGAGCCCCCAAAGTCATCGGCAAGGGGCGGGCCGGGGGGGTGGAGCTCTCCAAGCCGCCACTCACACACCGCAACAGCAACGGCCTGTGAACACGCAGACCTACACACACACTCAGACACACACACACACACACACACACACACACACTCTCGACCAATTGCAGGTGTGCCATCTTTTCTTTGCGTACCATGTGACCTCGCCAGTAGACGGGGAGGAGTGAGCCAGCAGGTGTCGGCATGTGAAGCACCTCTGCATGAATGTGACGAGGACTAAACCCCCCCCCCACACGGTCTCCCATCCCCCCCCCCCCCGCTGACGAGGCGTCTTTAGCGGGGGAAGTTTTTTTTGTAGAGAAATAACAAAAAGGATCCTTTGTTCATCAAGTGCCAACATCAAACATTTACTTGAGGGGGGGGCTGATCATTCCGATGCAGGAAGTACAAGGAGCCGCAGACTTCTTCCC
Organism: Pungitius pungitius; assembly: GCF_949316345.1. Lineage (NCBI taxonomy): Eukaryota > Metazoa > Chordata > Actinopteri > Perciformes > Gasterosteidae > Pungitius > Pungitius pungitius. The sequence goes on from NC_084917.1 coordinate 714,910, forward strand.
GATTGTCTCTCGGCCGGTTGCCATGGAGACAGATTCTGACGACGGGAGGTGGCAGGCGGTTGCCGTGGGAACAGCGAAGAACTCGTGTACCTGGGGATGGGTAACCACGGACAACGGTGTAACTCTTGTGTGTAAAGACTTGCCGATACGAGGGGGGGGGGGACTGAGTGTAAATAGACGCCCCCCCTCTCTGAGTCTGCCCCTGCTTCAGGGGGAGGGGCTTGTTGTCCTGCTGCGTCACTGAACACGTGGAGACCACAGAACCTCTTTAAAGGGAGGAACTTGCCCCCTTAAGGACCCCAACGTTGTGCTTTGTGTATGAACCCCCCCTCGAGGAGAAGTGAGGAAGACGATGCTGAAGCTAATTAAAGGAGAAGTCCACCCTTCAACTCATCTCTGACATCTGAGGCCTTTCAGGTGTTCTGCATGTCGTCCTGCACCGAGGAGATGGCCTGCGTTTCCCAGAATGCCTCTGGTTGAACGATTATTTCTATCTGATAATGTGCTTGATAAAACACCAGAGGGGATCTTTTTTTTTTTATATACCTCCTAAATTTATTCCGCTTCCTCTCACCCGTCACAATAAAAGCATCCAATAGTTTCTTCTGTCGTTGAGTTTCCCTCAAAGTACAATTTGACCTTTTCTCTTAAATGTTGCACACGTTTTTAAGTCGGGGTTCTTTTTATTTCCCACGCAGATCTCGTCGATGCGTTTGTTGATTTCAGGGTTTTGATGTGCCGCCGGGGGGGGCGTGGCCAGAGCTGTGATGACGCGTGACGTCTTGGAGCAGGGTTGTGATGTCTTTGTTGTTTTTTTTCTTCGTAGCCTTCAAACCAGTCGAGTAGAGAAACCGTCTTAGAGAGGAAGTCTGTCTTTTATTTTTGTAAACCAAAATGTTTTTTTTTTCTTTTTTCATTACGTTGTTGCACCTTTTAGCCCAAATGTGTTACTTAATAGGTGTTAAATGTGCCAAATAACTGTTGCTGATTGAGGGGAACCAATGGGAAGTCTCCTTTTTTTTTTTTTAGTTCACACACACACACACACACACACACACACACACACACACACACACACACACACACACACACACACACACACACACGGTGGAGGGTTTAAAAAAAATAAACTGTGACCAAACATTTCCCTGGAGAGCGTGTGCCGCGTTGCCATGGAGACGCACCATCCAGCTCAATGTCGTCACGCGCTTCGCCGACTGCGCTTTTATTTTTATTTCTTTCAGTCACACAGATTCTCACAAACGAGACGTTTAAAGAAAATAATAAAAAAAATAAGGATGGCATATAGGAGAAAAATTCAAAAGTATATATAAATATATGTGTATATGAAATGAGGAAATGTTCTAGGTTTATTTAAAAGATTTAATGTAGAGAAAAGAAAAAATGGTCGGGGTGCTTCTCTTTTCTTTTTTTTTCTTCTCCGTGAGTTTTAATGGTTTCGTGGTGAAGACTTCGGCTCAAATCTTTGCACATAAAGACTTTAGATATTGTACCTGCGAGTTCCAGATGATTATTTTTGTTTGAATACAGGACTCTTTGCTCTTTCATATTTATTGTGTGTTTTTTTCGGGAGGCTCGCACACATCGAACTCACAGACGGACTCAAATACTACTGGCAGTTCTATAATGCTATTCTTCAGTGACTATTACCAGAGGTTTGTTATATACATCATTTGTTTTCTTCTTTTTGGAGACTGGTAGGAAAGTTGGGCTGCTTGTAAAAACAGTTCCTGAATAAAAATCCTTTTTCCGTGTTGCTTCTTGTCGAGTTCGCTTTGATTCCTCAAGCATCACATGTTGCTTTGATATTTGACTGATGTCACTTTCAAGTTATTTGAAAAGTTCCGTGTAATTCACAGTAAGCCGAGTGTCACTTTGAGCTGATTGGAACAAAGACACACTCCATCATGTGACCATGTGACAACCAATGGGAATGTTTACAAGAAGGAAGCCTTTCATTGGAGTTAAAGTGTATTGATTAGTTGCTAACATCCAGTTAGCTAAAACCATCAAAACGACAGCTTTCCCCTCCTCTTTAAGGGGGAAATATTTTGTTAAAAAAGAAGGAAAAATACTGCAGAGCGGAACATTTCCATTTGACATGAACACAAAAAAACAAAAGTCCTTTTAGATAATTCAGCATTTGCACAATGTGTGACTTTTATACCTGAAGTATATTTTTATGCAAATACTTTTGAATCCAAGTAAAACTTTAAATGCATGAATTTTATTTTTACATTGTACTATTACTACTTTTTACTTCATGAGAATAAATAAGATGAATTCCAGCTGCTTTCCGCTGTTAGCACGTGCAGCTAGCATGTACAGTTAGCATGTGCAGCTAGCATGTACAGTTAGCACGTGCAGCTAGCATGTACAGTTAGCACGTGGAGATGCTAACAAGCTAAACTTTTTTTAGTTTACGTTTGTCAAACTGTAGGATTGTTAAATTATTGTCAGAAGAGATGTCATTTATTACACATTACAAAGGGGCCTCAATGAGCCTGTTGACCTTCAACCTTTGAAATGCTCAGAATAGAAGAAGAAAGTTCCAGATGTTTCCTACATGATGGAGAAGAAGCTGTAAGTCAATACATCTCATTTATTGATTCAACAGTCTTTGAAGATGTCTGTTCCACTTAATACGTTTATCAAATGTATTTATACTAAACAGGATTTAATTCAGAACTATACTAGAAGTATTATTGCCATATATATATATATATATATATTAGTAATAATAAAATAAAACACTGAATAAGGATAACAAGTTATTTTTGCTTTTACGTACTCTTACAACTTACAACTTTAGTTGTATTTGTATATTATTGTATTTTTACCTTCAGTACAAGTTCTCAGTACTTTTTCCACCTCTGGATAATTTGATCAGATTAATTTAAATATTAAACCATAAGTTTGCAGGTTTATTAAATAAATTGCATTTTTCACATAATTTGTTTATTGAACCTTTATTGAGTTCAAACCTTTAGAAGAGTTAATAAATATATTTACTATAATTCTTACTGGTCTGAGGTCATACAGACTGCTTATATATAATATAATAATAATATATCTAATTTAATAATATAATACAGCAGAGTGAGGGAGGGAGGACAGACGGAGACGTCTTCATGTAGAATACGTCCACCAGATGTCTCAGTGGAGATTAAAAGAAAATATTTGTATCTATTTCTTCTCCTAATTGCTAGAAAAGATTTCTGTCTGTGTTTTTTTTTTGGGGGGGGGGGCTCTGCCCCCTCCCCTCCCGCCCTTCACCATTCTCCTGCTCAGCTGGAGCTGTCAATCAAACTGGACAGCTGATGCTTTGCAGATCTGCACACATGCACATGTGTCACCTCCCCCCCTCTATTTATAGCCTGTTATCCCTGTGTGGGATTGGATGCAGACCCCCCCCCCCCCCCCCCCTCCACCAGCACTCTATTTCTGCCCCCCGTCCCTCGGTGTCTTGGAGCTGGAGTTTGTGTTTGTGGGTCTCAGGATTTTAACCCTCCAGATCTTTTTCTTTCTGAAGGTGAGTCTCGGGTTTGTTTGTTAGTGGTGATCGGGGGGGGGGGGGGGGGGGGTTGGTTCTTAAGGACTTCTTCTTTATGTCTCTGTAGTTTGTCATTAGAGGACATGTCTGCCGGTCTGAATGTGTCGGCCATGTTCTGGTTGGGTTGTGAAATCATCACCACACAAATAATTCAGTCCAAACAAAGCAGTTTCAATCTGGTGAGAAATGTGGTTTTAAAAAGTCTTCTTTAGAAACGACAGACGTTAGATACAAATTGAGTGAGTCTGATTTAAAATGAGAAAACATTAATGATCAAAGTTCATAGTTCTTAGTTTAATTTGTGGTTTAACTGACCAGAATCTAAATGTTTGTTTGTTTGTATTTGTGAACTGGAATGAAACCAAAGAAAGCTGCTTTCTGTGAGTTAATGTTTTACATAATTAGCTGCTCGCTGAGCTCATTTCACTTTTATATTATTGCAAAAAAATGTCATTCAGGACTTTATATCATAAGAAAACTAATAAGTTGACCCAGAGGAAACAGGTAGAGGACCCAGAATGGAGCCCTGTGGGACTCCGCAGGTAATCAATGCACTCTTAGATTAATATTAATTATCAGGGGTCTTCAGTGTATCAAAGGAGCACGAAAAATATCGAAATCATCGAATAACAACATTTAAGTTGATGATTTTATGGATGAGAAAGACTTCCGATCACAGAACTCTGTTTTTGCTCTTCAAGAACAAAACAAGAACAACTCCACAAAGGTTTTATTTAGGACGAGTTTAAACAGCAAAGGTCATGATTACGGCGTGATGATGTCACATGATGTCGCGTCGTATTGTGTGGAGCTGAAGGACGAGGATCTGTTTTAATAATAAAAAATAAAGATGGAAGCAAAAGTTTGATCTGAAAGAATGAAAAGTTTTCACCATTTTCATCCTTTGAAGCTTCACTTGAATCTGTTGTCTCCTCTGGCAGGTTGTTTGTCTTTCCTCCCCTCACACACACACACACACACACACACACACACACACACACACACACACACTCCTTCACCACCACTCTGACATCACCTGGCTGTGACCCCCCCACTACTCACCCCCCCTCCGTTGAAACCATGGCGCTGTCTTCGCGTTTGAAACTGTGGGAGAAGAAGGGAGGTGCAGAGATACTGCATGTGTGTGTGTGTGTGTGTTTGTGTGTGTGTGTGTGTGTTTGTGTGTTTGTGTGCGTGCGTTCCATCAAAAGTAACAACTTTGAAAAAAGGAGATGTTTGCGGTGCAAAATAATTTAACATATAACACAATACCAGTTAAAGGTCTGAATCAAAGGCAGAAGATCAGCTGGAGGAACTTAAGGAATCCGCAGTAAAAGTACACATTTTGTGGTAAAATGTTTCTTGTGACAATTTAAAAATGTAACAATTTGACTCTTTTAGACAAATGTGCAACAGACACAAAATTACCAAAATGTAAAACTCAAATTTAATAATGAGGCTGTGTAAAAAAAGTGTAAGATTTACACAGTAGAATAAAATCGTAAAATTTGAATACAGTGAAATTAAGTGTTAATTAAGATACAATTCAACAATTCATTATTTTAGTTCATTCATTTTTTGTTAAATATTTTTATTTTATAACAAACGAGAAAGTGACGTGCACGAAGTAAAAAACCTGCTTGTGTATTTTGAATCCTCCCGTTAGCATGTAGCATGGAGCTAACGCCCTCATCCCCCACAGTGACTTTGTGTCTCCCCCCCCCACAGATAAAGGAGGAAAAGACGCCGGTGGGTGCCACCTCTCCGCCCCCCCCGCCCCCCCCGCCCCTCTCCGCCCTCCCGGGCGGCTTCCTCAAGCAGCTGGTCCGCGACTCGGAGAAGGAGACCAAGCAGAAGGAGCCGGAGGCCAAGGAGGAGCGGCCGGTGAGCAGGGTCACCGCCGAGGAGAGAGGAGCTCCTCTCTACAATGTGTCTTCATTAAAGTGGTTGGATGAGTGGATGAGTGGATGAGTGGATGAGGGATACGTTTACTCACACACTGTGCTGAATGCTACGTTGCTAATGCTAATTCCAGATGTCTTTGTAAAAGTGGGCCCTTCTTTCACTTCACAGCTGATTGTTTCCCTCCTGAAGCCAAAGAATGGAGGAAGTAGCCTCTCCTCTGTCCCCCCAGCTATGCTAGCAGTTCCCCCTGTTTGTGGTCTTTATGCTAAGCTAACCGGACTCTGGTTCTGACTCCTGCAGCCGAACAAACTGAGCGGCGACCTGGTGCAGCAGTTCCTGCTCCCGGATCAGACCCCCCCGATCCTGGAGGCGGAGATGTTGCTCCGGGCCGAGCAGCTCGTCAACAACAACAACAGCAAGCAGCCGGACCAGAGGAGCACCCACCCCCCCGACCCCCCCGACCCCAGGGACGGCCCGGGACCCAGACAGGAAGTGGACGTGAGGACCGAGTGGAGCAAGAAGAAGATGGAGAGGAGGCAGGAGGGAGGGGTGGAGGAGAGAAGGAAGGATGGAGGGATGGAGGAGAGAAGGAAGGAGGGAGGGGTGGAGGAGAGGAGGCAGGAGGGAGGGGTGGAGGAGAGAAGGAAGCAGGGAGGGGTGGAGGAGAGAAGGAAGGATGGAGGGGTGGAGGAGAGAAGGAAGCAGGGAGGGGTGGAGGAGAGAAGGAAGGATGGAGGGATGGAGGAGAGAAGGAAGGAGGGAGCGGTGGAGGAGAGGAGGAAGGAGGGAGCGGTGGAGGAGAGGAGGAAGGAGGGAGGGGTGGAGGAGAGAAGGAAGGAGGGAGGGGTGGAGGAGAGGAGGAAGGAGGGAGGGATGGAGGAGAGAAGGAAGGAGGGAGGGGTGGAGGAGAGGAGGAAGGAGGGAGGGATGGAGGAGAGAAGGAAGGAGGGAGGGGTGGAGGAAAGGAGGAAGGAGGGAGCGGTGGAGGAGAGGAGGAAGGAGGGAGGGGTGGAGGAGAGGAGGAAGGAGGGAGGGGTGGAGGAGAGGAGGAAGGAGGGAGGGATGGAGGAGAGAAGGAAGGAGGGAGGGGTGGAGGAGAGGAGGAAGGAGGGAGGGATGGAGGAGAGAAGGAAGGAGGGAGGGGTGGAGGAGAGAAGGAAGGAGGGAGGGGTGGAGGAGAGAAGGAAGCAGGGAGGGGTGGAGGAGAGAAGGAAGGATGGAGGGATGGAGAAGAGAAGGAAGGAGGGAGCGGTGGAGGAGAGGAGGAAGGAGGGAGCGGTGGAGGAGAGGAGGAAGGAGGGAGGGATGGAGGAGAGAAGGAAGGAGGGAGGGGTGGAGGAGAGGAGGAAGGAGGGAGCGGTGGAGGAGAGGAGGAAGGAGGGAGGGGTGGAGGAGAGGAGGAAGGAGGGAGGGGTGGAGGAGAGGCAGGAGCCGGAGGGGAGACCAGCAGAGACGAGTGTGACGGAGGTTTGTCTTTGTGTTTTTTAATTAATAATAATAATCAGTCATAACGATGCCATAGATTCTTTATTTTGAGATTAAAAACAAGTCATTTTAAAATCAAGACTTTTCATCTAAATGTTATAAGTGTAATAATAATAAATGAAGGTTTCACTTTGTTTCAGCTCAGAGATGTTTGGTACGAAGCAGGAAGCGTGTGGTTGGTCCATGAGGACGGGTTCACTCTGGGTGAGTCATTAAAACACATTTACTTTGTATAAATGTCTCATATATTTAAACTACCTGTATATCATAGTATTAGTATTTTACATATTGATGCTTCAGGGTTAACGATCTTGTGAACTGGTTTTCAGCCACTCAGCTGAAGCCGGACGAAGGAACGCCAGATCTCCCAGAAGGCCGAGCGAGAGTCCGCCTGCAGACGGACGGGTCGCTGCACGACGTGACCGAGTACGAGATCGAGAAGGTACCTCAGGCCTTTCACACCTTTTCATCTGCTCTGGGTTGTGTTTTGTTTTTGTGACTCTGACCCCCCCGCCGCCCCCCCCCCCCCCCCCCCCCCCCCCGCAGTGTAACCCGGCGGAGCTGGACCTGTGCGAGGACCTCAGCGACCTGCAGAGCGTCAACGAGTGCGGCGTCCTGCACACTCTGACCAGCCGGGCCAGAGCCGGGATGCCGCTCACGCACGCCGGCCCCCACCTGGTGAACCTGTGGCCCCCGCTGGAGGCGCACTGCAAGGTGGGGCCACGCACCTGGGGGGGTCGATGGCTCCCACTGACAGATCCACTATGAGTCTGCTTTCCTTTGACCTTTGACTTTATGTAACTATGTTTACATGTGTATCCATAGATGTATACATATACATGTATATATATAGATACATTTGTATCTATATATATACATGTATATGTATATTTGCATCATTGATCGTAGTTTATTCCTATTTGCGATGAAAGGAATGAACTGTGATATTTAATTCATCAGAGAAAATGGTTCTAATGAAAGTCGATCAGTGATGGAACCTGACGGCGACATTTTCTATAAATGAAAAACTGAAAGTCTTCTTCTTCGTCAGACGCCGAAGTCTCGGCGGGGGGAGTCGGCGTGGGACGCCCCCCCCGCCCTGGCCGCCGTGGTGAGGCGGGTGTACGAGTCCATGGTGGGCAGCAGGAGGGACCACAGCGTGTGCTCGGTGGGGCGCAGCGGCGCCGGCAAGACGGCGGCATGTCGGGCCTTCACGCTCGCCCTGCTGCGCCAGGCCGGCACCGAGGGGGGGCGGATCAGCGGTGAGTCCACGAGGGGGGGGGGGGGCCTCCCATATCTTAAATCTATGGCTCCGTTAGCCCCATAGAGTGATCCCTGATGGAAGAGCACTGAGCTCTGTATCCATACCTGTGTGGTTTCCCCCCCCCCCCACATCCCCCTTGCCCCCCCTCAGTGGAGCGCGTCCAGGCCATGTTCACCATCCTGAGGTCCTTCGGCTGCGTGAGCTCGCCGCACAGCGACGCCTCGTCTCGCTTCGCCACCATCTTCTCTCTGGACTTTAACCACGCGGGACGAACCGCCGCAGGACACCTGCAGGTACACACACACACACACACACCATGCACACACACACACACACACACACACACCATGCACACACACACCATGCACACCATGCGCACACACACACACACACACACCATGCACACCATGCACACACACACACACACACCATGCACACCATGCACACACACACACACACACACACACACACACACACACACACACACACACACACACACACACCATGCACACACACACACACACACACCATGCACACCATGCACACACACACACACCATGCACACACACACACACACACACACACACACACGCACACACACACACACGCACACACACACACGCACACACACACACACACACGCACACACACACACGCACACACACACAGGCACACACACACACAGAGACACAGGTGTCTTCTGCTGCTCCTCAGACGCTGATGCTGGACAAATGGAAGGTGTGCCAGAGGACACCTGGGGAGAGCAACTTCCTGGTCTTCTCTCAGATGTTGGCAGGAGTCAGCACAGCGCTGAGGTGATGATTGCATGTACTCACATAAAATGTTACTATCTACCACACTACGGATTTTCCTACTTGCCTGATTCTTGCTTTTTAAAAGGCATTGAAGGGTTAAACCAGTGATTCCCACATTTTAAAATCTATTAGAGTAAAAGGAATGAAAGCGCCACAAAAAGTAGCTGAATCTAACGGGAACTTTCTTCGTCTTTGATCGTGTGGTGACCCTTTTCAGGGCCCAGGGCTCTATGTTGGGAACCCCTGGACCAAACTGCCTGTCTATAAAGTCTTTAGTGTCATGCTTCACTTTGTGCTTTGGCTCGTACCTTTTCAACAGCGTTGTATTCTCTCATGTCCTCCTCCGTCAGGACGGAGCTGCAGCTGCACCAACTTCCAGGGTCCAACTCGTTTGGGATTGCTCATCCCACCAAGGTAAGAGCCTCGCCCTTCCGGCTCCATCTTTATTCAGTGAGCGACGTCCCACCCGAGCCGCCTGTCGTCCCGTCAGGTCGAGGAGAAGCAGCGGGCCTCCGTCGCCTTCGCCAAGCTGCTGGCTGCCATGGAAACGCTGAGCTTCTCGACCGGCGAGCAGAAGGCGATTTGGCACGTCCTCGCCGGCATTTACCACCTGGGAGCCGCCGGGGCCTGCAAAGGTAATGCTGCATGCACACACACACACACACACACACACACACACACACGGGTCTGGCTGGGCTTGTGGGGACCGGGGTGGAATGTGTCATGCAAATTAAGTTTGAAGTATTTAAAGTGAGGCTGATGTAGGTCGTTAGTTGGATAGAAATACAGAAAAGGTTTGTTAATCGTCTCTCAATTCCCCGGCCCTTCAGTTTCCAGAGATCCGAGTTATGAACGGGACCTTTTCTGATTAAAAACTAAAATATTTCACATCAAAGAGAAAAGTAGAAAAATAAAAAATAGTTTAGTTTGGTTCCTTTCCATTAATCGCTTCTCCACCCTTCAGATTCATGACCCCTTTGTTGTGAAACACTGGACTAACCAATCCGTGTCAAGTATTTAAAGTGAGGCTGATGTAGGTCGTTAGTTGGATTCAGCAGGCATTTAGCCGTCCTCTCAGCGTCTCCCCCCCCCCCCCCCGGCTCAGTGGGCAGGAGGCAGTTCGTGAACTTCGACAGCGCCCGGGTGGCCGGCGGCGTCCTGGGATGCGAGGACGAAGACCTGCACACCGCGGTCTTCAAGCATCACCTGAGACAGCTGCTGCAGAGAGCCACCGGGGGCAGCAGAGAGAGGAGCACCGAGGCCGAGGAGGGTGAGTCTCACACACACACACACACACGCACGCACACACACACGCACGCACGCACGCACACACACACACCGGGGAGCTAACATGCTAATGGGCTATGCAGGGATGTTTCTATCAGTGTCTTAAGTTCACTGGAGACGCCTCTGGGTCAGGGGGGGGGGGGGAGCAGACAATAACAGCTGTCCCATATGAGGTCCTTCCTGCGCCCTCTTCTGATACCTTTCCAGGTGTCAGGTACATTTGTTTTTCCATCGCAGCTATCGAGGGCACCATAGAAGAAGACGTTAGCATTCACATTATATAAGGTCCATCCCATCGCCTTTGGACGGTCTCCGGGTGTCCTCATCAAAGGACGCCGTGTCTTCATTCCGGTCTCTGCAGGTCCCAGAATGACGGCCACTCAGTGCGTGGAGGGCATGGCCGCCGGACTCTACGAGGAGCTCTTCACCTCCGTAGTGTCGCTCATCAACAGGTCAGCCTGGTCCCCTGAAGCATTATGGGGGATACGGTATTTTGTAGATGTTTGATGAAGATGAGCTGTGAGGTAAAATGAAACAGCTACGTTATGAGTTATTATCAGTTAAGATGAACTTTTATTGGTCTTAGAATAAAAATACTGATCCACCCTCAGCAGCTGCAACATTGATGATTACCTTATCAACTTTGATCCATAATATGATCATATATATTATTCTGCTCTGGTGCTTGATTGTAATGGTTTTGACACCAAAAGGAAGATGTGTAAATGACTCAGAAGGATCAACATCACAGAAACCTTCGTATCTTCATTCCTTTCATCACATTTGAGTGTTTCTCTCTGCTGCTCTTTACTTGTTTGTCTCTGTGCTCCCTCCTCTATAACTCTGTGTGTGTTGTGTGTCTGTGTGTGTGTGTTGTGTGTCTGTGTGTGTGTGTTGTGCGCGCAGGGCCCTGAGCAGTCCTCAGCTCACGCTGGCCTCGGTGATGGTGGTGGACGCGCCGGGCCTCAGGAACCCGAGACACGCCAAAGAGGAGCGAGCCGCCGGCTGGTCCGAGCTCTGCCACAACTACCTGCAGGAGCGCCTGCTGCAGCGCTACCACGCGCACACCTTCACGCACACGCAGGAGCGCTACACACAGGTGCGCCGCCGCTTCCCACGCCCGTGATGTCACTCATCGGTTCGCTGGTCGGCCATCCTGTTCGGACCTGCTGGTGTTGTGTGTTGCAGGAGAAGATCCCGGTGGAGGTGGAGGGTCCGGAGAGGAGTCCGGACGAGGTGGTGTCTGCCATCGACCAGACGCCCCCCCAGGTACCTGTAAACGGGTCAAACGTCCACACACTCTCAAGGCCGCGGCACATCTTACGCTTGATTCAACTCAGCCGTTTGCTGCTGTGTTGGGTTGTGCTTTATTGTGCGTGTGTGTGTGTGTGTGTGTGTTTGTGTGTTTGTGCTGCAGGTCCGGGCGGCCGATGGAGACCCCAGAGGTCTGCTGTGGGTTCTGGACGAGGAGATGTTAACACCGGCCTCCAGTGAGACCATCGCCCTGCAGAGGGTCTGCCAGTATTACACCAACACCGGTACATAAAGGCCCCCCCCCCCCCCAGACCCTCTGTGTGTGTGTGTGTTCCAATGAGGAGCTCCTGATGTCGTGTGTGTCCCTGCAGTGCGTCAGTGCGAGCAGCCGCTGCAGTGCGAGGTGAGCCACCTGATGGGCTGCGACCCGGTCCGCTACGACCTGAGCGGCTGGGTCGGTCTGATCCAGAACAACCCGTCCGCCCTGAACGCCAGCGACGTGCTGCAGAACTCCAGCATGTGAGTGTGTGTCCATACATCATCATGACCATCGCTTACGCATATTTAAAACTTACTCTCAGCACACATTTACGTGTCCTCGTCCACAAAATACAAATCTCCGAAATAATCGATCTCTATATATTATTTCATTCTGACTGTGCCTCTCTCCTGGTCTTCCTCAGAGCGGAGGTGAAGGCCATGTTCGCCCAGAGGATCTCCCTGCCCCCCCTGTGTCGAGGCCTGGGGGGCCTGGAGGGCGGCAGCAGCCAGCGCTCTCTGCAGAGGAGCGGCACCATCAGGAAGACCTTCAGCGGCGGGATGGCGGCCGTACGCCGACACTCCCAAAGCATCGCCGTGAAGCTGCAGGCGGTGAGTCTGAAATCTACCTGGCGCCTCCGCAGGAGGCCCTGCAATGGGGAGGAGGAGCCATACCTTATATGGGCTGTACAGGGTGAGCCATACCTTATATGGGCTGTACAGGGTGAGCCATACCTTATATGGGCTGTACAGGGTGAGCCATACCTTATATGGGCTGTACAGGATGAGCCATACCTTATATGGGCTGTACAGGATGAGCCATACCTTATATGGGCTGTACAGGATGAGCCATACCTTATATGGGCTGTACAGGGTGAGCCATACCTTATATGGGCTGTACAGGATGAGCCATACCTTATATGGGCTCATTGGGGTGTACATAGTGTCGGTAAACGCGTTACTTCCTCATAGCTTTGTCTCTCTGTCTCCCCCCCTGCAGGATGCGCTGATGAACCTTATCCGTCGCGCCCAGCCCGTCTTCCTGCAGTGCGTGAGCGCCAAGGCGGAGGGCGGCAGCTTCGACGTGGCGGCGCTCCGAGTCCAGCTGAACTCCACCCAGATCCTCTCGGCCCTGCAGCTCCATCGCACAGGTCCCCACTTTATTAGAACGTTCTTGTTATTAAACAGCCGCTAAGCAACGAGTCATCCTGAGATGCACCTGCAGTCTACAGGTTTTAATCCAATGAATCAATGTTCATAAAACAAGCTGAATGAATAGTTAAATGTAAACAAGCATATCCAACAATAGCATGAACAATAATTATGGTTTTACAGGTCAAACACACACACATTATATATATTACTAGAATTAAAATTTAAATAACAATTATTTAATGTATAGAACAGCATTGCTGCATAGCGATAAGATGAATTCAAAAAAATAAAGTGAAACAGTGGGTATGAAGTTAGATAGAACTACAAAGAGCAAAAATACAAAGTTCATTTTCAAAATGTATAATATAAACTGTGTAGAGAAGCAATGTTGCACACTGATTGATGAAGATAATGTATAATAATGCGTAACTTCTCAGGTTATCCGGAGCACATGACTCTCAGCGACTTCCGCTGCCACTTCCAGGCGCTGTCCCCCCCCATCATGAAACGCTACGCCTCCATGTTTGTCAGCCACGACGAGAGAAAGGTCAGAGGTCGCACGTAGCTCACGCTAACACTCGAGCCTCCAATCTTCAGCCCGAGTGAGGTCCTCTGTGTGTGTGTCTCAGGCGGTGGAGGAGCTGCTGGTGGAGCTGGATCTGGACCGGAGGAGCATCGTGGTGGGGTCCAGCAGGGTGAGAGGACACCACCCCCCCCCACACCCCCCCTCCCACAGGGTGATTGAACCCGTCTGCTGCGAGTCACGGAACGTCTTCTCCTCTCTGTCCCAGGTGTTCATGAAGCGGGGCGTGCTGCGCTACCTGGAGCAGCAGAGGGAGCGGCAGGTCACCGGCTGGCTGCTCCACCTGCAGGCCGCCTGCATGGCTCACCTGGCCCGCCAGAGGTACCGCAGACTCAAGGTCAGTGGCCCCCTGGGGAGCTCCAACGGCCAGGTATCTGACCCAGGAGGCAACCCCTGGGTCTGTAGAGTGAAGTCAAAGCTTCTTGTGTTAAAGCGTCATTCTGTGTAGTGACCAGCAGGGGGCGACTCCTCCGCTCCCATAGACGTCTATGAGGAAATGACTCTACTTCTGTGTAGTGACCAGCAGGGGGCGACTCCTCCGCTCCCATAGACGTCTATGAGGAAATGACTCTACTTCTGTGTAGTGACCAGCAGGGGGCGACTCCTCTGCTCCCATAGACGTCTATGAGGAAATGACTCTACTTCTGTGTAGTGACCAGCAGGGGGCGACTCCTCTGCTCCCATAGACGTCTATGAGGAAATGACTCTACTTCTGTGTAGTGACCAGCAGGGGGCGACTCCTATGCTCCCATAGACGTCTATGAGGAAATGACTCTACTTCTGTGTAGTGACCAGCAGGGGGCGACTCCTCCGCTCCCATAGACGTCTATGAGGAAATGAGGGATTTATTCCGTCAGTAAACATTGTAAATATGAGTTTATGGTCTCAGTCTCTATGCCGACGGACAACATTTTAAACTCAAAGCTGCGTTTTTGTTACGGTGTGCGTGTGTGTGTGTGTGCGTGTGTGTGTGTGTGTGACCAGGTGCAGCAGATGGCGGTTGGCTGTGTCCAGAGGAACCTGAGGGCTCTCTGGGTCGTGTCCAAGTGGAGCTGGTGGAAACTTTTCTGCAGAATTCGTCCTCAGCTTGACATCAACATGGAAAACGAACGTCTCAGAGTAAAAGAGGTACACACACACACACACACACACACACACACACAGACAAGTTATTGATAACTACTACTGTCGCCGTGAGCACAAGCTGCCCTTAATTGTTAACTTCCTTCCTCTCCTTCCTCCTGTGAGGATGAGGTATCGGCTCTGAGACGTCGCCTGGAGAAATCAGAGCGTGAGAGGAGCGAGCTGCGTCAGACCGCCGACGGCCTGGAGACCAAGGTGTGTGCCGCACACACAGACACACACAGACACACACACATACTCACGTTGTGTGTTCTGTGTGCAGGTCACAGCAGTGACCTCCGAGCTGAGCGATGAGCGTTTCCGTGGCGACGCGGCGGGTCAGGCTCTGGACGTGGAGAGGGCCGAGAGGATCCGGCTCGGGAGGGAGAACAAAGACCTGCAGGTAAAGTCATCTATTGTATATAGATATAGATTTAATACACAATATACATGTATATGTACACTCATCTTCTCTCTCTTCCCTCCATGACGTCAGGCTCGTCTGGACCAGTGTAAGGTCACCATGGAAACCCTGGAGAAGCAGCTGGAGGAAGAGAAACAGAAAGCTCAGGTGGCCGAGAGTCAGCGAGGACCGGCCTCAGGTAAGAAAATATCTCCATTAAATAAATAAAATATATAGCGGATCAAATGAATCGAAAGAAAGCATCCCATAATACCAGCCATGACACTGACTTTAAATAATGACTTAATACCAGTTGCTGTCTTAACATAACGACTCCCACGCAGACAGCGAGCTCGCCATGCAGCTGGAGTGCAGCCACACGGAGGTGGAGTTCCTCTGCAGACGGATGAAGCAGACGGAGGAGAAGCTGGAGGCGGAGAGAGAGAGCCGCCAGCAGCTGGACGCCAAGGTGAGGCGGGGCGTCATGGCAACGCCAACGGGAGATCAAAGAGTCCAGAAGATAACGTGTGTGTGTTTGTGTGTGTGCAGGTGGCCGCCCTGCAGGCCCTGCTGGAGCAGTCCAGGCGCAGCGTGACGGACCTGAAACGTCACTGTCGTCGCGTGACCTCCGACCTCCAGGACGCCCGCGTCCTGACTGACAGCCTCCAGGGCCGCATGCACGAGGTGGACCGCAAGCAGAGGAGGTGTGTGTGTGTGTGTGTGTGTGTGTGTGTGTGTGTGTGTGTGTCATTTCTTGGGGATAATGTGGAGCTTTGTGTTCGACCGGCTGGAAGTAGAGTCATTTCCTCATAGACGTCTATGGGAGCATAGGAGTGGCCCCCTGCTGGTCACTACACAGAAGTAGAGTCATTTCCTCATAGACGTCTATGGGAGCATAGGAGTCGCCCCCTGCTGGCACTACACAGAAGTAGAGCCATTTCCTCATAGACGTCTATGGGAGCAGAGGAGTGGCCCCCTGCTGGTCACTACACAGAAGTAGAGCCATTTCCTCATAGACGTCTATGGGAGCAGAGGAGTCGCCCCCTGCTGGTCACTACACAGAAGTAGAGTCATTTCCTCATAGACGTCTATGGGAGCAGAGGAGTCGCCCCCTGCTGGTCACTACACAGAAGTAGAGTCATTTCCTCATAGACGTCTAGGGGAGCAGAGGAGTCGCCCCCTGCTGGTCACTACACAGAAGTAGAGTCATTTCCTCATAGACGTCTAGGGGAGCAGAGGAGTCGCCCCGTGCTGGTCACTACACAGAAGTAGAGTCATTTCCTCATAGACGTCTATGGGAGCAGAGGAGTCGCCCCCTGCTGGTCACTACACAGAAGTAGAGTCATTTCCTCATAGACGTCTATGGGAGCATAGGAGTCGCCCCCTGCTGGTCACTACACAGAAGTAGAGTCATTTCCTCATAGACGTCTATGGGAGCAGAGGAGTCGCCCCCTGCTGGTCACTACACAGAAGTAGAGTCATTTCCTCATAGACGTCTATGGGAGCAGAGGAGTCGCCCCCTGCTGGTCACTACACAGAAGTAGAGTCATTTCCTCATAGACGTCTATGGGAGCAGAGGAGTCGCCCCCTGCTGGTCACTACACAGAAGTAGAGTCATTTCCTCATAGACGTCTATGGGAGCAGAGGAGTCGCCCCCTGCTGGTCACTACACAGAAGTAGAGTCATTTCCTCATAGACGTCTAGGGGAGCAGAGGAGTCGCCCCCTGCTGGTCACTACACAGAAGTAGAGTCATTTCCTCATAGACGTCTATGGGAGCAGAGGAGTCGCCCCCTGCTGGTCACTACACAGAAGTAGAGTCATTTCCTCATAGACGTCTATGGGAGCATAGGAGTCGCCCCCTGCTGGTCACTACACAGAAGTAGAGTCATTTCCTCATAGACGTCTATGGGAGCAGAGGAGTCGCCCCCCTGCTGGTCACTACACAGAGGTAGAGTCATTTCCTCATAGACGTCTATGGGAGCAGAGGAGTCGCCCCCTGCTGGTCACTACACAGAAGTAGAGTCATTTCCTCAGACGTCTATGGGAGCAGAGGAGTCGCCCCCTGCTGGTCACTACACAGAAGTAGAGTCATTTCCTCATAGACGTCTATGGGAGCAGAGGAGTCGCCCCCTGCTGGTCACTACACAGAAGTTGAGTCATTTCCTCATAGACGTCTATGGGAGCATAGGAGTCGCCCCCTGCTGGTCACTACACAGAAGTAGAGTCATTTCCTCATAGACGTCTATGGGAGCAGAGGAGTCGCCCCCTGCTGGTCACTACACAGAAGTAGAGTCATTTCCTCATAGACGTCTATGGGAGCATAGGAGTCGCCCCCTGCTGGTCACTACACAGAAGTAGAGTCATTTCCTCATAGACGTCTATGGGAGCAGAGGAGTCGCCCCCTGCTGGTCACTACACAGAAGTAGAGTCATTTCCTCATAGACGTCTATGGGAGCAGAGGAGGCCCCCCCCTGCTGGTCACTACACAGAAGTAGAGTCATTTCCTCATAGACGTCTATGGGAGCAGAGGAGTCGCCCCCTGCTGGTCATTACACAGAAGTAGAGTCATTTCCTCATAGACGTCTATGGGAGCAGAGGAGTCGCCCCCCGCTGGTCACTACACAGAAGTAGAGTCATTTCCTCATAGACGTCTATGGGAGCAGAGGAGTCGCCCCCTGCTGGTCACTACACAGAAGTAGAGTCATTTCCTCATAGACGTCTATGGGAGCAGAGGAGTCGCCCCCTGCTGGTCACTACACAGAAGTTGAGTCATTTCCTCATAGACGTCTATGGGAGCAGAGGAGTCGCCCCCTGCTGGTCACTACACAGAAGTAGAGTCATTTCCTCATAGACGTCTATGGGAGCATAGGAGTCGCCCCCTGCTGGTCACTACACAGAAGTAGAGTCATTTCCTCATAGACGTCTATGGGAGCAGAGGAGTCGCCCCCTGCTGGTCACTACACAGAAGTAGAGTCATTTCCTCATAGACGTCTATGGGAGCAGAGGAGTCGCCCCCTGCTGGTCACTACACAGAAGTAGAGTCATTTCCTCATAGACGTCTATGGGAGCAGAGGAGTCGCCCCCTGCTGGTCACTACACAGAAGTTGAGTCATTTCCTCATAGACGTCTATGGGAGCAGAGGAGTCGCCCCCT
>NC_084917.1:738168-743168 GCF_949316345.1 Pungitius pungitius
GGTTTGAGGTGAGGTCACATGATCATTTGTTTGATGATGGCTTGGTTTAACCTTTGAACCTCTGAAGCCTACGACCCGCCGTGGGATCAAACAGCAGATTTTCTTCTAACAAAATAATGTAGTTTATCACCATGAGCTGTAACAAACATTATTATCACCAGGTTTCCATGTTTCCCACTGCCCGTGAACGCACCCTGAGCTCAAAAAGCAGCCAAAACAGGCTTTAAATTGGGAATCTGTTCTAGATGTTCCCACCAAGGGGGGGTTTCAGAGGTCTTTTAACCGTGGTCCCGCTCCCCTGCAGGTGCTGGTGTTGCGTTTGAGGGACAGCGTGGTGCGTCTGGGGGAGGAGCTGGAGCAGAGCGCCCAGGCCGAGGTCCGGGAGAGGGAGAACGCCCGGTACTACCGGCAGCGCCTGCAGGACACCCGTGTGGAGATGGAGGAGCTGGTCCAGAGGGAGCAGGACAGCGGGCGGAGGAGCATGGAGCTGGTAACACGCTTCATTCATATTCAACCAGGCCTTGGGGGTCTCCGCCTATAGAGACCTAAGCTAATGCTCTCTGGACGTTAGCTTAGCCTCCTGAACAACAACTCTTCATTAGAGGATAATAATATGTGCAGGCAGAAAACTGTGGTTCTTCAGAATAAAGCTGATGTCTCTCATGTGACCACCAGGGAGGCTTCTCTGGTCCTATAGAAGTCTATGGGAACCTGCCCATCAGTGTGTAGCCCCGCCCTGAAGCATTCCCTGCTTTATGCACTCGAAATGGACCTTAATAATTCTCTTTGTGGTTGTTTGTTCCATAAATAGTTCCCTCTCTTCAGAGTGAGTTTGAGTGTCTCTTTGTTGTTGTGTTTTGTCTCTTTGTGGTCACTGAGTGTCTCTTTGTCGCTGTGTTTTGTTTCTTTGTGGTCACTGAGTGTCTCTTTGTCGTTGTGTTTTGTCTCTTTGTTGTCACTTAGTGTCTCTTTGTCGTTGTTTTGTCTCTTTGTGGTCACTGAGTGTCTCTTTGTCGCTGTGTTTTGTTTCTTTGTGGTCACTGAGTGTCTCTTTGTCGTTGTGTTTTGTCTCTTTGTTGTCACTTAGTGTCTCTTTGTCGTTGTTTTGTCTCTTTGTGGTCACTGAGTGTCTCTTTGTCGTTGCGTTTTGTCTCTTTGTGGTCACTGAGTGTCTCTTTGTCGTTGCGTTTTGTCTCTTTGTGGTCACTGAGTGTCTCTTTGTCGCTGTGTTTTGTCTCTTTGTGGTCACTGAGTGTCTCTTTGTCGTTGTGTTTTGTCTCTTTGTTGTCACTTAGTGTCTCTTTCTCGTTGTGTTTTGTCTCTTTGTGGTCACTGAGTGTCTCTTTGTCGTTGCGTTTTGTCTCTTTGTGGTCACTGAGTGTCTCTTTGTCGCTGTGTTTTGTCTCTTTGTGGTCACTGAGTGTCTCTTTGTGGTTGTGTTTTGTCTCTTTGTGGTCACTGAGTGTCTCTTTGTGGTCACTGAGTGTCTCTTTGTCGCTGTGTTTTGTCTCTTCGTCGTTGCTTTGTCTCTTCCAGGGGGGGTGTGTCTCTTTATGGGACGTTTTTCTCAGTAATCCCTACATGGATCATAGCTCTGTACTCCCATAAAGATCAGTTAATAAACAGCTAAGTAGATTTAATGTTTCTCTTCTTGATCACGGCAGATTTCTTCATGACCTCTGAACAAAAGGAGCTTTGATAATTATTCAGTTATTAGCAAGAAAACACACACACAATGATGCCCTTTAACAACCTAACGCACACACACAGCCTGAGTGAATAGACATATTCACACAAACACACACTCTCCTCTTCCTCCTCCTTAATGTCATCTCTCCTCATCCCGCGTTCTCTCTCTGACTGTGATTAATCCTCATTGTCACTTCAAGGTTATGGACACACACATTCAGACATGGTCATGTGTCTCTATGACAACCACTGCACCAACACCCGTCTCCTCAAAGCCAACAAAGACAATAACTTTGAAAGCCTCAAAGCGTTTGTGTGTGTGGCTGGATGCTAAAGAGAGAACAACATGAACAATTAATAAATCCCTCCTTTCTCTCGATGTCGGTATGTAACGGGGGGGGGGCGCACGACTGATGAGGTGTAGCTGGTTGGACCTCTGGGTCTTTGCAGGTTGTCGGGTAGGACCTGGACTCTTAAAGCAGACAGACGTGGGGATGGGAAAACACGGGTCATTTCTCGTTCACTGGTTAAAAGGTCCAGAAACCAGTTCCTCTTCTCAGGAGATGCAGGTGGAGGAGCTGAACGCTGTCAGACAGGCGCTGCAGGCCGACCTGGAGACCTCCATCCGCCGCATCGTGGACCTGCAGGCCGCCCTGGAGGAGGTGGAGTCCAGCGACGAGAGCGACTCTGAAAGGTACGGGGCTTCAACCGGGGGGGGGGTTGACCTATTTAAATGATCAGGCCGGTGTTTAACTCAACCCTTTTCCCCACTCTGCCCTTCACTCCAGCGTTCAAACTGCTGTGGAGTCCTTGACTCAAAGGAGAGAGCAGTAAGAACCTCTCCTGTGTGTGTCTGTGTGTGTCTGTGTGTGTCTGTGTGTGAACTTGAATGTGAAAGAAGACTCGACCTGTTAAAGGATCGTCAGTTATTTCATCTTGGTTATGATCGGTTATGATGAAAAAGATCTGACACAACTGACTGAATTATGTCCAAAATAACCGATCCTTTGAGGGGGCTTGTGTGAAAATGGCGACGCGCATGACTACCATTGGTCAACGAGTCACTGCCACCCAGCGGTGTGGTGTTCAGTGGTGGATAATGAATGTTTTAAGTGCCTGATATCAACCTGACTTGATGGATGAAGGAAAATGCCGTTGGGGTCGGTTTGTTTGTCTCTGGTTCGGTCCGTGAGGCGACGGAAGCCTCACTAGATCTTTTTCTTCTTCCTCTGAGTCAATGATATATTGTTTGCTCCATGAAGAACTCAGGCCATCCCTTCAGTCAGATGCCTCCTACCTGTGTCACCTCAGCAGAGGATTTTGTAAACTTATGATTCTTGAGACTTGCAGTGTGTTGAGCTGCAGCCTGTTGTGTGCTTGCATGCTCAGTATGCGGCTATTCTAATATAACTTAAGATTTGGTGGGGGGGGGAGCTCTCCAAAATGTCGATGGTACAGTGTGACCTTTGTTCCGCAGTGACTCGGCGTCCAGTGTTGGTTCCATCGGGACAGAAGACGTGGGCGAGGGGATCCGTCATTGGCTGGGAGTGCCTAGTGGGAGGAGTGGCGGCAGTACCGCCGGCAGCCAGAGGGGGCGGCAGTCGGTCGCTGACACCATGAGCACCTACAGCTTCCGGTAGAACTCCCGTTATTGTAACAGGAAATGAACCAGCTACCGCTTCATGACTATTTATGTCTCTTTCTTCTTCTACAGTTCCTGCGTGGACCCCGACGACGAGGGCTCCGAGGCCGGGGGGGCTGGCGCCCGGGGGCCCGGCCGCGCTCCGTCGTCCTCGGCTCTGTCCGAGCTGCTGGACGGACTCCGCAAACGGCGGGCTGGTGGCGGCGAGGCGGCCGAAGGAGCCGGCAGCGCCGTCTCTCTGCCGGTGTATCAGACCACGGCGGCCTCCACGCTCCGGCGCAGGGCTTCGGCCCTCTCGCTCGGCCCCGGGGACCAGGAGGCCCGGCCCGGGATCCTGAAGCCGCCCTCGCCACTCCTGCCCCGCGCCGCCAGTGCTCACTCCGTGGGCGACGCTCCGGCACCGGGGGAGAAACTCCCTCGCTTCATCTCATGCGACTCGCTCTCCTCGCTCCCCTCGCTGCCTCGCCTCTCTTCCTTGCCCCCCCCCCTCGCCGCTCGCCATCGCTCCCCCTCCCTGGCCATCCCGGAGGAGGACCCGGTAGAACGCCTGCTATCCCGGACGAACCCCGTGCATCGCTCCCCGCAAGCGCCGAGGCGGTGCCTGCTCGGAGGCCTCGCCGCGGGGGAGGGGGGCGAGGCCTCTCTGGGTTCAGAACCCCTGGTCTTCCAAAACCGGCGCCTGGTGGACGACCGCGAGGACGCGGCCTCCGACATCCTGCCCGCCATCCGGAGAGCGCAGTCCACCAGCAGCCTGGCCGGTTCAGTGAGGGGGGGGCCGCAGGGCGCTGAGCGTCCACTTCGGGGAGTTGCCCCCCTCCACCCGCAGCAGGAAGAGCTCCGAGACCGAGTCCTCCAGCTCGGAGGGATCCGGGGGGAGTTCCCAAGGAGGGGGGTCCAGGCGCAGGTTTGAGAGGCCGCAGGGGGAAAGGCTGGAGGCCGAGGGCAGCGAGGGGGGGGACGTGGCCTCGGTCATGAAGAGGTACCTGAAGAAGGAGACGGACTGAAGTGGACGAGGTGAGTGGACAATAAGAAATAAAGGTGCTAACTTGACCGTCTATGGTTTTTCGGTTTCTCCCTTTCTCATAAAACCACGAGGGGGTTCTATTCAAACCCCCCAATGAGAAGGTCTTATCAGAACCCTTTTATGGGGTCACGGTTCCACCCTTGAATATCCTGTCTCAAACCTTTTCCTTCTTCTAAGTGGTAACAACAACCCACTCTGAGGTGTTCTACCAAGAACCCTTCATGTAGTCCAAGGTTCTCATCTAGAACCCCTCAGTGTAGGTGGGTCTACCACTTGTTCCACACTGGAATATCTCCACAACTACTGGGTGAATTGCGATGGGATTTTGTACCGACGTTTTGAACCCGATAACTTTGGGGAACCTCTGATCCTCTCGGATCCTCCGGGGTTTTGCGGTTGAATTCTCATGACCTTTGGTTCATGTTCCCCTTCGGGGGGGAAGTGAAAAAAATGAAGCCACAGAGATTAGCGTCCTTCTTCGAGGTTCTGACTTGGTGATATTTTGTCGATGAAGAACCCGTCTGGCTGCATGTGCCTCCTTTCTGTTGTGACGTCTTTTCTTGTCTTCCACCAGCGCCTCGATGTGTCCTCGTCTTCAGACTGAAGAAACACTTGTCCAGTCAATAACGAGACAAAAATAACTGT
>NC_084917.1:748168-770668 GCF_949316345.1 Pungitius pungitius
AACAATCATCAGGTCATGAATAATTGGTGAGATATTTAATCTGCAGCTTTTTAGATGCATTAATGCAGAATGTTCTCTAGTTTTTTGGCTGCATCACAGGCTGACAGACCTCCATTAAAACACCTCACTGCTGACCACCATCGCCGTGAAGACATCCCTCCGCCATCAGACCTTTGTCATCACGCTGTGCTGGTATTGTGTTGTGGAGCCACTGGGCTCGGGGGTCAGAGGTGACACAGGAAGTCGGCCGTATTTATTGGATTTTTTTAACCAAAATGCAAACGTTAATTCCTCAGCATTTGTAGATAATAATTAATTGATGGAGTCCACATGGAGCAAACCACTCTTACCAAATGTTGTAGTTACTGTATTTAAAAAGAGATGACATTGAGTAAAGTAGTTTTAGTGTATATTGTAAATATTCCCTACATGAGCCTGGAATGTCGATCGATTCAAAAAGGGACTTTGTTCTCTGAAAAGAGCTGTTTTTTATAATAAAGGAGTTTATTGGTTTAGTTACAGGTGGTGTAGTGAGAGCCCTCCATTCATGTGCTGCGGTTTGTCCTCATTCCTTGTTGCTCTTGGTGTGTGTGTGTGTGTGTGTGTGTGTGTTTGTGCGTTTATGTGTGTGTGTGTGTGTGTTAGTGTGTGTGTTTGTGCGTTATTGTGTGTGTGTGTTAGTGTGTGTGTGTGTGGCTGCAGCAGTGTCGGCGATGCACAAGCCAACTTCTCAATTAGTCCCGGTGCTCATTAGGACCAGAAGTGAGAGCTGCAGCTTCTCGTCCTCTCTGACATATGGTCCACCAAAACTTTCAGAGAAAACATCCCAATGGGGGGGGTCTGTCGAGGGTGGTGAGGGGGGGGGGCTTTGTGACCAGTATGGCTCTATTTCACCATCTGGTTACTATTTTTGGTTCTTTAAAGTCAAAGCTGCATTCTGTGTAGTGACCAGCAGGGGGCGACTCCTCTGCTCCCATAGACGTCTATGAGGAAATGACTCTACTTCTGTGTAGTGACCAGCAGGGGGCGACTCCTCTGCTCCCATAGACGTCTATGAGGAAATGACTCTACTTCTGTGTAGTGACCAGCAGGGGGCGACTCCTCTGCTCCCATAGACGTCTATGAGGAAATGACTCTACTTCTGTGTAGTGACCAGCAGGGGGCGACTCCTCTGCTCCCATAGACGTCTATGAGGAAATGACTCTACTTCTGTGTAGTGACCAGCAGGGGGCGACTCCTCTGCTCCCATAGACGTCTATGAGGAAATGACTCTACTTCTGTGTAGTGACCAGCAGGGGGCGACTCCTCTGCTCCCATAGACGTCTATGAGGAAATGACTACTTCTGTGTAGTGACCAGCAGGGGGCGACTCCTCTGCTCCCATAGACGTCTATGAGGAAATGACTCTACTTCTGTGTAGTGACCAGCAGGGGGCGACTCCTCTGCTCCCATAGACGTCTTTGAGGAAATGACTCTACTTCTGTGTAGTGACCAGCAGGGGGCGACTCCTCTGCTCCCATAGACGTCTATGAGGAAATGACTCTACTTCTCTCTTGATTTATTCCCTCAGTAAACATTGTAAACATGAGTTTATGGTCTCAGTCTCTAGTTTCAAGTCTTCTTGATAACAGCATGATGTTCATTTTGTGAACGCTTTGTTTTCAGGTCCCCATAACTTCAATCACATAATTGTAACATTGAATACTGGGTTGAAGTTTAGGTTGGGGTTACGTAACGTCATCTGAAGTGCTGATAACACTGTGTGTGTGTGTGTGTTTGTGTGTGTGTGTGTGTGTGTCATTATCCCCTCCGGCTGCAGGATTGCAGGGATGCTGCTGACACTTCTCTACAATAGAGGCAATTAACTGAGGCTTAACTGTATGTCTGTTTTAAGCCATAGATGTGTGTGTCTCTCTGTATGTGTGTGTGTTTGTTTGTGTGTGTTCCACTAAAACTAAAACCACCAAAGCACTTTTTTGTTATTCCCTCCCGTCCTGAGAGACCCCACCACAGATGATCTCAGTGTCCATTGGGAGAAAGACACCCTGGATGGGACAGACAACCATTCACACCCACATCAACACACCTACGGGAAATTAAGAGTCACCAATCAACCAGATGCCCTGACACCCTGACACCTAACACTCTGACACCCAGATACTCTTATACCCTGATACCCTGACCCCCTGACACCCTGATACCCTCACACCCTGATACCTTGACACCCAGATACCCAGATACCCTGACACCCTGATACCCTGACACCCTAATACCCTGACTCCCTGATACCCTGATACCCTGATACCCTGATACCCAGAGCATCAGAGCAGGTCTTTGGCTCTCATTCTTTCAGATTTCAAAGAGGAACTGAAGCATTTCCAACTTGTCAGAAGCGTCATAATGATGGCAGGAAGATAACGGACTATGAGACATGAAATGGTGAAAGAAAACAGCGTGATGAGAGCCCCCCACTACACACTCACTACACACTCACTACACACGCACTACACACTCACTACACACGCACTACACACTCACTACACACGCACTACACACTCACTACACACGCACTACACACTCACTACACACGCACTACACACGCACTACACACTCACTACACACGCACTACACACTCACTACACACGCACTACACACTCACTACACACGCACTACACACTCACTACACACGCACTACACACTCACTACACACGCACTACACACTCACTACACACGCACTACACACTCACTACACACTCACTACACACGCACTACACACTCACTACACACGCACTACACATGAACCACACACTCACTACACACTCACTACACACTCACTACACACGCACTACACACGAACTACACACGCACTACACACTCACTACACACGCACTACACACGAACTAGACACGCACTACACACTCACTACACACTCACTACACACTCACTACACACGCACTACACACTCACTACACACGCACTACACACGAACTAGACACGCACTACAGGAAAAGAGTTTTACGGTCAAGCTGCATTTATTATCTCATTAATCACGGGGGGGGGGTTGAGTGGGGGGGGGGCAGGAGAGTGTACGTGGAGGCAGGTGGGAGGACGGAGATGGAGGAGCACAGCTGCACCAACAGGCTGTTGATGGAGGAGGAGGAGGAGGTGTGAAGGAGAAGAGAGCTCACAGATGATGCCATCTGCTCGACTGCAGGAGCACCTGCACACACACACACACACACACACACACACACACACACACACATAGACACACAGACAAAAAAGGTATCAAACACGCATCATTATTTTGCAAAGGATAAATATATTATATACATTTATTCATATCAAATCTATTAGAACATGTATATGTACATATTGAGATGCACCTATGAACAGTTTGTTGGAGAAACACCTGATCAGTGTGTGGAGGAAAGACCAACTTCACACAATGAATTATTTTGGATGAAATGTGCCTGTTTTGATCCACTTCCTGGTTGTGTGTCCTCACCACGGTCCTGTGTGCGTGGCATCTGGGTACCTACCGGTATTTAACTTTAACACAACGACGTCATATACGCCGTTAGCACGTAGCTAACTAGTTAGCTAAACATCCAGGTGTAGAAGTCTGGTCCTGAGGGCTGATCTGGGTCCAGTCGGTCGGGTCTTGTTGGGAGGACGCTGCCGCTGGTCGCTCTTGTTCTGTTGTTAACTCGTCCTGACGGCTTCTAAGACCCGCCTCTTTGGGACACGGCCGAGTCCAGCTGAGACAAGCAGAGAGGACGTGCAGAAAGTGTGAAGACTAAACTATTAAAGACGTCAGCAGTTACACAGTTTATTCTTATTATATGAAAATACTGGTGTGACATCATCATTGTCCCATCAGCCCCTGCTGTCTGTGAGACAGGGTACCTGGAGCTAACGCTAATGCTACGTGAGGTTAGTGTGGCACACGTTGCTCGCTGTTGTGCACGTCATTGATGTGTGTGACTGCACTTTGGATGAGAAATGAATAACGTGAGTTTTCGTGATGCGAGTGGAAGCGTCGGGTCGTTCGGGGGGGGGGGGGTCTGTATGTGATTAAGTATTGATTTACATTTCTTTCATTTCAGGATGTGGGTCACGTGCGTGGCGTTGTCACTTTCCTTTATTTTCATTAACCTGCCGCCATTTTAATGTTTCTTTGAATGATTTTTTACCTGTCAATGGTTTAGCTTTAATTAGAACCTCCTCTCTTCTGCATCATTAGTTCAACGATGTTGTCAATTCCTTAAAAAAAATTCTCCCTGACTTTATTAATCAGGACACTAATTTAATAAACGTTAAGAACTATTATGGAAATGTGAACATGCTTCCATCAAAACAAGCTTTAATGAGGCTGCGTCTGCTAATTAGAGTCTATGTTTAATGTGGAAATGATATGGAGGCCTGCTTATGTAAGTGTGTCAGTGTGTGCGCATGTGTGTGTGTGTGTGTGTGTTATAGAGCATCTGCACAGAGGTCATCTGCGATTGGTCGGATCGATATCTGCTTTCAGTTTTTATTTGGTTCCACTCGATGACCTCGAGCTCAGCTCAGCCGTTAATTCTTAGATAACATCAATCACTGCGATTGTGTGTGTGTGTTTGTGCGCTGGCACTTGTCTGCTCTCACACAGGAAATCAGGAAGCCGCAGTGGTCTGGTTATTAATGAACGCTGAGGTTCAGGTCCTCTAGGTGTGTAAATCAAGCACCCCCCTCGAGCATCGAAACACCTGTGCACGTTCCCCTGAGGCAGAAAGATCGGAGATTGTAACTTCAGGGTTGATGAGGTGCTCAGAAAAGTTTATTTTCAACATTTAAAAACACGCCATGAAGAAACAAGAACAAAACGAGTTTAACCTCCTCTGCTCCCATAGACGTCTATGAGGAAATGACTCTACTTCTGTGTAGTGACCAGCAGGGGGCGACTCCTCTGCTCCCATAGACGTCTATGAGGAAATGACTCTACTTCTGTGTAGTGACCAGCAGGGGGCGACTCCTCTGCTCCCATAGACGTCTATGAGGAAATTACTTCTCTCTCGATTTTTTCCCTCAGTAAACATGAGTTGAAGGTCCATTTAGAGTCAAACAGACCATAAGGAGGGGAAGCTTTAGGGCGGGGCTACACAATGATTGACAGGCTGTTATCTGGTCTGTAGGCTGTAATCCTTTTAGACTTTAACCGTTTACTTACTTCATGGCCATTAACATTTTGGTCACATAAACAATCAGCGTTGTGTTATTATTAGCCCCCCCCGACTGGAGGCTTTAAAATGACGGTTCACAAACTACGTCACTCTTCATGTTGAGGGTTCAGCATCTCACAGGATTTAATTAACTTCCCTCCCATTGAATTAGTTTTGCTTCATTCAGGCGGCGTTGCTCCTGAAACGTTAACTTGACGGCTCTCTGTAAGTCAGACGGCTGAGTCGTGCTGTGTGTGTGTGTGTGTGTGTGTGTGTGTGTGTGTGTGTGAGTCTCCTGGGGGAGAGGACATGGCAGACTAGGAATGTATTCCAGTTGGTTGTTGCCGGTCTGATGGAATACAAATGAAACAGCGACAAAGGAAACAAAGAATTCTCTCTGAGGAGGAAACAACGAGGAGCCAGTTGGCCTCGTTGTTTCAGCGCCGCTCAAACCTTCTATTCCATTTCTTTTTGACGTCGCTCTACAACCTCGCCGATGTTGTTGCTTCGGTGAAAGTCAACGTTAGATTCTGCCTCCTTTTCTGTCTCTCTTCCTCTTCTTCTTCCTCTTCCTCTCGTTTCTCAGATGATGTTTATTAACTAACTAAAGGCAACGTTACAAAAGAAAGTAACGAGACAAAGTGAAAGAAAGACAACACAAGCTGAAGCAACATCTCGACCTCCCAGCGTGTTTCGTTGGCTCGACGAAGCTGTTCGTCTCAAAACCCAATAACGAGCTCTATGCTTTAATTAAAGCCTAAAATGTAAAAGTATGGATATTAAGTATTAATAGAAATTGTGACGTTGTAACTTGTTTAACTAGTGAGGGTCGTTGTTTCAGGATCTAACTACAGATGTTGAAGCAAAGACCTTCTCTGCAAAGACCTTCTCAGTGAAAGGCTCCCCCCCCCCCAGCCACCGTCACTTTGATCCCTCCTTTGTGGTCTCAAGGTCCCCCAGATATCACCTTGGGGGGCCCTTTGAAACATCAAGGCTTCTGCAAACAGAAAGGTGTGTGTGACCTCAGGTGACCTTTTACCTCTGGACATTCCAGTCAGAGACCACGCATTTGACCTCCTACAGAAGGTCTTATATCCTCCATGAGACTGGTCCACATAGAGGATCAGGACTAACCTGAGACTGGTCCACATAGAGGATCAGGACTAACCTGAGCCTGGTCCACATAGAGGATCAGGACTAACCTGAGCCTGGTCCACATAGAGGATCAGGACTAACCTGAGCCTGGTCCACATAGAGGATCAGGACTAGTTAAAGTTAAATCCCACAACGCGTTCGCCTCGTGGTGATCGAACACACACACACACACACACACACACACACACATACACACACACACACACACACACACACACACACACACACACACACACACACATACACACACACAGTGAAAATGACTGTGCCAAAACAATAAAGACACCAAAAGCACAGATGTGTTGTCGTGGAAACCAGCTAATTGATCTGTTTCTTCCTCCATCTGTGTGAGATCTCTAGTGAGATGTTGTAGTACATGACATTTGGACGCTTTAGTTTTGGGAGACATCATGAATTATTAAGCGTCCAGCTTCACGTCCTCTGGTTGCTCTTCTCTTACCAGACTTCATCAGATAGAAGAACATCAGCAGAACAAACCCACAAACCATTACACTCATTTTACAGGCGGCTGGCTCTCGTCATAAGAACCATCGTCCTTACGCATCGCTGATAACCAGCTGAGATCAGTTACAGGACAAAAGGGATTTCACACTGAAACGGGTTGTCAGAAGATGTGCGTGTGTGTGTGTGTGTGTGTGTGTGCGTTTATCTGCTGCAGAGTGGCTTTCTAAAGAATTACAGGCTGTAGAAGCTGAAATGAGTTCCTCGATGGTCTGACTCTTTGAGAGGTAACCCCCCAAAAAAGGAAAGATCCTTTTCATTTCCTGTCTGCAGATATAAAAACTGTGTTTATTTCATCCCTCCTGAGACGACAGCTGCTCATGTTGTGGCTGCGTAGAGGAAACTGGTGATGTTCAGTTTGTTGGTGTGTGTGTGTGTGTGTGTGTGTGTGTGTGTGTGTGTGAATGCTGCTGTGTGCTGTTTTTGAACTAAGCTGCTGCAGATAGCATTTTAGCATGCACAGCAGAGCGGTTTTCCTGTCTCTGCATGCCCCCCCCCCCTTTGCTCAGCTCCTGTCATGCTTAACTGCCCTGTCTCTCCACCACAGCATCACCAGTGTGTGTGTGTGTGTGTGTGTGTCCTCACTAGATAACCCGGGTCCTGATAAGCTCGGCAGGAAGTGTCAGATTCTCCAGGGGCCTTTGTGAATATATATACTTTTTGGTCTTACCTGTCAAAATGCCCCCCCCCCCCTGTGTTCCCTCCCCAGATGAAGAGGCGGCCTCCTCTCCCACCAGCGAGAGCCTCAGAGCCAGAAGCCCCGGCTCCGAGGCCGGAGCTCTGCTGCCGTCCGTCCTGACCCAGAAGGGACGCCCCGTCCCCCGGGGGGGGGAGGTCCTCCCATCCACTCTGCCCCAGCACCTGCTGCCTCTCCTGGGCAGGGGGCTCAGTGTCGCCACCCCCCCCGGAGGTCGTTCTCTGGAGCCCCGGAGCGACGCACCAACCGAGCCCCCACCCGCACAGACGCCCTCCCAGCCGCCTGAGCAGGAGGACACGGAGGACACGGAGGACACGGAGACGGCGTCCTCAGGTACCTGGGGGGTAAACGTAGCCCGGTGGTTACCGAGGTTACCGAGTGATTCATTATCATCAGACGATGCATTCAATGACCTGCCTGCAGTGGAGTAACTTTGTGATGCCGCTCTCTCGCTCTGGATTGGTCATGTTATTATTTTCACTGGTACCGGCCCAGTGCATGCTGGGTAGCCCCTGTGATTGCTCATTGTTGATTAATGACCACACCCCCCCCCTCTTCTGCAGCCTTGTCGAGCTGCATGGTGAACTTCTCGGACCCGGAGGGCTACATCGACTCGTCCGATGACCCCCCGCTGCCCGCCGGCGCCATCGTGCACTGCACCTACACCGTGACGGTGTACACCGGCTACGGGGTGGAGCTGCAGGTACGCACACACACACACACACACACACACACACACACACACACACGACGACCTGCAGGTGGTATATACACAGTATATGAATATATATTTAAAATAAATAAATCATGAAACATGTAATATGTAACATATAATATTGATTTTGTGTATATTCATGAATCCTATAAAAAGCTACACAGCTATTAAATAAATCATGAATTTAAAAGTCGATATTTGGAGCGTTGAAGGGAAGCTGAAATAAACTATTCAGGTCGACTGAATCTCAACTGAAACTCATTTATTCGGTTTATTATGTGATGTCTTCTTTACATTTGACTCTTATTTTCACGGCCGTGTGTCTGCAGCTCGACGCGGATCACTGCAGCATTTATATATTTATATTTACATCATCATTCGTTCATAATCTCAAATCACACAAATAGCTTTGGATTAAAGTGCCTTCTGTCTGCAGTCAATGTTAAACTCAGAATGAAGGTGGACTTTATCTCAGGTGGCGTGTCGTCTTTCTGACGTTGACCTCCATCAACTGTAAAGACTTTTCATCTGGATGTGGCTTCTAAGGGAAACACAGCATATAAAGCTCCCTTTAGGGGCCTCGTGTCCTCACAAAGGTAGCAAAACAAGGGCGCACACACTCACACATAATGTCATTTACAACAGCACACAGGTGTCACGTGTTACTGAATGAATGAATGAAGGTGTGGAAACGACACAAACACAACAGATCGGATCCCGAGAAGAAGGACGATTTTAGAGACTTTAGAGGAATATTTAATGATTATCACCATGAACCTCCTCCTGGTCCTCACTGAGCCTCACAAGGTTATTTATTCTACTACAAGTAGTGAGTAGATTTTCAGAACATTAGATAAAGTCGCCCTCAAAATGCATTGCATAGACGAAGGTTTCCACTAAAGGAATCAATTCATTTATCAGAATTACTATCAACAGAAATGAAGTAAATGTTGAATAAATCAGGCTGTGAATGAGATTTGAACTCATGCCTCCTAATTATACTTTTAAAGACTATTATTACACACTGAGGCTGCTTCACTCATTGATTGAACATTTGGGATATGGATCTGTGTCCATCACCCTTAAAAAGGTGATTTTTAATATAGAATCAGTTTAATCGGGAGTTTATTGTGAAACTCTCGACATCCAGTTTCCTCTTAACGCATTTCTTCTTCTCTCTTCAGAGTTTTACCAGTTTCTTCATCTAATGAACTAAATCCCATCTATTAGCCTTTTATTCTAGAGCATCGAGACTCACAGAGGGGTCGACTAGAGGTTCAGGGATCTTCTTCAATCAGCTGATTTCCTCCCGCAGGTGAAGAGCGTGAACCTGTCGGAGGGCGAGCAGCTGTCCATCCGGAGCGCTGACCAGCGCGGCGCCCTGCTGGTCCTGGCCAATCACACGCTGCTGGTGGAGGGTCAGGTGATCCGGAGCCCCACCAACACGCTGTCCGTCTACTACCGCTCGGCGCCGGAGGCCAGCGCCGGCGTCTTCCAGCTGCACTACCAGAGTGAGCCACCATCACGAGGCCCCTCAGCCAATCACGCAGCGGCGGATGGGAGATCTGATTAAATGGCTCTCATCTCGTTGGGAGGCTGTGTGTGTGTGTGTGTGTGTGTGTGTGTGTGTGTGTGTGTGTGTGTGTGTGTGTGTGTGTCCTGATGGACATGACAGCAAGAGCGGGACGCGTCAAAACACACCTGAGCCGTTAATCACAGATATCCGACTCAGCAGGTCTGAACACGCCGTCGAGGGAAAGCGAGCGGCACAAACAAAGAAATGTTACACCCCGCGTTGACGAAGATTATTTAATTACATAAACTCAATTAAAATTCAACCCTCGGGGTGTTTGATTTCTCAAGTGATCCTCCAAATAAATTAGAAACCAAAACATGACCTCATATTCTCCTTTATAAGAAGCTTTAAACTGACTTTAATCCATAATTCATAACTTGTATTTCTAGGAGTTTCAGCCTCCTCTTGTTTTGCCAGCGGCTCCGTAACAAATCTGTATTTTTTCATCAGTAAACTGTGCTGAAGTAAATATGATAAGACCTCGCTAAACGGGAATCTCAGAAAACAACAGAATTGGAGGCATAAGGAAAGAGCTATAAAACAATAGTGCTATGTTATGCTAGCGTTATGCTAGCGTTATGCTAGCGATATGCTAATGACGATGTTTTCGGCGGGTCTTTTCCTTTGACCAATAGTGGAGGTCTACTTGATCTCCATCTTATTATCTTCTGGCCCAGTCTTCAGGCTGAGCTGTTCTCTTCCGAAGAGGCCTCACTTCGGGGAGGTGTCGGTGCTGGACCTGCTGCCTGGAGGCACGGCCCGCTTCCACTGCCACATGGGCTACCACCTGCAGGGCGAGCCGCGGCTCACCTGCCTCAACGCCTCGCTGCCGGTGTGGAGCGGCAAGGTGCCGGCCTGCAGAGGTGAGCGGAGACTGCAGGTTGTTATTTGGACTCTTTATGGTCTGTTTGACTCTAAATGGACCATCATTCACTAAATGAACATCATGCTGCATTGAAGAAGACTTGAAACTAGAGACTGAGACCATAAACTCATGTTTACAATGTTTACTGAGGGAATAAATCAAGAGAGAAGTATGTTCTTCGTGTTCTTTTTCGTGTTAGTTTCAATTTTCAAAACACAGAATAAGTAAGTTAAAAAAAAGAGAATCTCTCAACTTTTTTCTATTTTCATGAATAAAAACCTCCTTCTTCATGCAGCATCTTTCAAAGCAGCAACGTGCTGTCAGATATTTAAATAAGTAAACTCCTTCTCTGCAGCTCTTTGTGGAGGCACAGTGAAGAACGCCACAGTGGGGAGGGTTCTGTCGCCTTCGCCCCCCCACGGGCCCAACGCCACCCAGGACCGCTCCTGCTCCTGGTCCCTGGAGGCCCCCAAAGACCAGAGGCTGCACCTCCACCTGGAGAGACTGGCCCTGGGGGTCACCGAGAGGTAGGAGGGCGTTTCGTTCTTTTACATCCATCAGGTACATCTCAGTTATTCTTTAATAATAATGAAATATAACTTAAACAAATATACCTTTGAGGAATTTAGTTGAAAACTTAATTGAATCAGGAACTATTTTTGTGTAGGAAACATGAATTAGTAAAATAACTGAAGTTGTTAGATGAACGAAGTCGAGTAGAAGAGAACTGTGCAGAACCAGGTTCACAGTGTCCCTCACCTCCCCCCCCCCCCTCCCTCACAGGCTGGTGCTGTGGAGCGGGCTGGACGCCGGCTCTGTGGTGCTGTTCGACTCGGGTCGGGGGGGCCAGATCCCGTTCGAGGGGGTGATCAGCGAAGGCCCGGCAGTGAGGATCCAGTTCATCACCGACCGGCCCGACCACAACACGGGCTTCAACATCCGCTACGAAGGTACGAAGGAACCTCCATCCCATCAGCGTTTAGTTATCCGTAACCAATGGCCCCCCAGGGAGGACCAGAAGAACCCAGAGAACCACCAGAACCAACGTCCTCCTCAGGGAGGACAAGAGGAACCCAGAGAACCACCAGAACCAATGTTCCCCCAGGGAGGACCAGAAGAACCCAGAGAACCACCAGAACCAACGTCCTCCTCAGGGAGGACAAGAGGAACCCAGAGAACCAACGTTCCTTCACACTTTGAGTCATCTTCATGTACCAGCTGTGATTTCTTTGCTCCGCAGCCTTCGAGCGAGGCCACTGCTACGAGCCGTACCTCCAGAACGGGAACTTCACCACCTCCGACCCGCTGTACGGCGTCGGGGCCGTGATCCAGTTCACCTGCGACCCGGGTCACGCGCTGGAGCAGGGCCCCCCCGTCATCGAGTGCGTCGGCGCCAGGGATCCATACTGGAACGACACCGAGCCGCTGTGCAAAGGTCCTGAGATGTTCTCTTCATTCTTTAAACATAAACATAACCCTAAACCAGAAGAAATACCTTAACCTTTAATCTGTGCCCCTCGTTCTCTCTCTCTCTCTGTCTCTCTGTCTCTCGCCCTCTGCAGCACAGTGCGGAGGAGACCTCGGCGGTCCCGGGGGTGTGATTCTGTCTCCCAACTGGCCCGAGTGGTACGGGGAGGGGGAGGACTGCAGCTGGACGGTTCACGTCGGGGAGGACAAGCGGGTGCTGCTGGACGTCCAGCTGTGAGAATCAGACACTCGTGACATCACCAGAATCACAAAACGAACTGAGGCTTCCTGATGTCACTGACTGTCCGTCTCCACCAGACTGAACATCAGCGACAGCGACATGTTGACCATCACCGACGGCGACGAGGTCACCACCCGCATCCTGGGCCGCTACGTGGGGGGGTCCGGCCCCTTCAAGCTCTCCTCCACCACCCCCGACCTCACCGTCACCTTCCACTCCGACCCGGCCGGACTCGTCTTTGGCAAGGGGGAGGGCTTCATCATCAACTACATGGGTGAGGGGGTGTTTGTGTTTGCGGGTGTGTCTGTCTGTCTGTGTGTGTGTGTGTGTGTGTGACAGCGTCTGTTGTGTTAAAATAAATGTCCAAATTTGTTATGAAAAGAAAAGTAAGTATGTGAAGGCAAAAATGTTTCGGAACATCATCAAAACAGTGTGTGTCTAAAAATAAGATGGAAAAAAAGTCAAAACATATATGGTCGAAAAAGAAAATATATATATAAAAAAAAGTAAAAAATACGGGTTTAAAAATATTCTGGGAAAAAATGTTGAATAACATTAGATAAAAAATATTTTAAATAAAAAGTCAAAATATTTTTTTTAAATAATAGGTTGAAAGGTTTTCTGGAAAAAAAAATATTGGGTCGAAACATATTTTGAAAAAAAAGTCAAAATATGTAAGGTTGAAAAATGTTTTAAAAAACAGTTGAAATGTGTTTTGTTTAAAATTAACATGGGAAAAGAGTAAAAAAATATAAGATTGAAAATTATTTTTTAAAAAGTCAAAATATGTAAAAATAAATAAATGAGAAAACCATCAAAACATGTCTCAAAAAATGTTATCAAAAGCAAGTAAAAATATATGCGTCAAAAAATGTTTTTAAAAAAGAAAAAAAATATTGGGTCAAAACATATTTTGAAAAAAAAGTCTAAATATGTAAGGTTGAAAAATGTTTAAAAAAACAGTTGAAATGTGTTTTGTTTAAAATTAACATGGGAAAAGAGTAAAAAAATATAAGATTGAAAATTATTTTTTAAAAAGTCAAAATATGTAAAAATAAATAAATGAGAAAACCATCAAAACATGTCTCAACATTTTTTATCAAAAGCAAGTAAAAATATATGCGTCAAAAAATGTTTTTAAAAAAGAAAAATATATTTAAAAAAAGAAAATCCAAAATCATAAGGGTTGAAAAATATTATGTAAAAAAAGATTCAAATAATAGTAGGTCAAAATGTTTTGACAATTTGAAAAGTTTTAAAAGATTTAGAAAAAAAATTTAAAATAATATTGTGTCAAAAGATATTTAAAAATAAAAGTCAAAACATATATGGTCGAAAAAGAAAATATATATAAAAAAAGAAAAGTAAAAAATATGGGTTTACAAATATTGTGGAAAAAAACATAACATTAGATAAAAAAAATTTAAAATAAAAAGTCAAAACATTTTTTTTAAATAATAGGTTGAAAAGTTTTCTGGAAAAAAAAATAATGGGTCGAAACATTTTTTTTTTTAAAAGTCCAAATTTGTAAGGTTGAAAAATGTTTTAAAAAACAGTTGAAATATGTTTAAAAATAACATGGGAAAAAAGTAAAACATATAAGATGAAAATAATAGTAGGTCAAAATTCTTTTGAAAAAAAAATGGTTAAAATATATTTTAAAATAAAAGTAAAAGTATGTATGGTTGCAAAATGTTTTGAAAAACGTCGAAAATGTAATGGAAAAAAAGAAGATCAAGAGTTGAAGAATTAGGTCAAAACATTTTTAAGAAACTGGATCCTCTAGTTTTTTACAAATATTTGTCACATAAAGGAACATTTCATCCTTCAGTCTTTTTTCTCTCTGTGCTGCTCAAAGGGTTTGTTTCTCTCTCTTTAAACATAATACATAATGAATATTCTGTATTTATTTACAATCAGCATCAGTGGATTCTGGATGAGGATTTTTTGACTGTTTTCATAGTCTCTTTAGCTGCTATATGCTCAACATTGTTCCAATCCAATCACAATATATAGAGAAGATGGTATTAATTATTGTACGTTGTCCTTTTTTTAAACAAGACCAACTAGAAAACAATCAAAGATCCTTCTAAAACTTGTGAATAGAAACTGAGAGCCGCTCACTAGCTTGCATCCTTAGGATGAAGCCAGGGAGATGGGGTTTGAAGGTTGAGTCAAGATCTCCATTCAAACATTACGCTACAGCTCATCAAAAGGTGACTTAACGGGCTTGTCCTTCTCTCAGAGGTGTCTCGAAACGACTCATGTCCGGACCTGCCGGAGATCCAGAACGGCTGGAAGACCACGTCCCACATCGCCCTGGTGCGCGGCGCTCAAATCACCTACCAGTGCGACCCCGGATACGACCTGGTGGGCCGGGAGACCCTCACCTGTCAGCTGGAGCTCTCCTGGAGCTCCCAGCCGCCCTTCTGCGAGAAAAGTCAGTTCCCCTTTGTCTCATGGCTAATTGAAGGAATCCTCACAGCTGGAGGTCACTCTACTTCACCTAGAAATCTCTAGAAACCTAAAACGTCATTATCAGTCAACCGCCACGTTAGAGCAGCATTCCCTCTTCTTATCACATTCCCTCTTAGGCACAGGAAGGATTTCCAAACGTTGAACCCCAGTTGATTTGAGGTCCTTGTGAAGAGGTTTAAAAATAAAACCTGTGTTTATAGACTGAAGACATTTAGTCCGTCTCTGTTGGTCTCAGAGCTCTGAGGGTACCAATAACAGAATTTTCCGGCATCTTTTATTTAGCTATTTTGGAAATTCACTCTTAAATGGTGCAACAATATCGTCTAGAACTTATTGTAAGGAACAAAATGCACCCCAACAGATTTAAATAAATCTAGTGAGGACGGGATTCTGAACTGTGTTTAGTATTATTTTATTTTATTATTCGTATATATTTTTAATAGTTGATCTTGACACTATTTGATCTGTTTCACCCTTTTGAAAATTTAGCAGCCTTCCAGTTTTATTTATTTCCCTAAACTGAAGTCTCCCCCCCCCCCCCCCTCCTCAGTCATGTACTGCTCTGATCCGGGCCACGTGGAGCACTCCACCAGGTCCCTGTCCGACCCCAAGCTGCTGGTGGGCACCACCATCCAGTACAGCTGCAACCCCGGCTTCGTCCTGCAGGGCGGCGCCACCGTCACCTGCTACGGCCGCGAGCCCGGGACCCCCGTGTGGACGTCCCGCCTCCCCCACTGTGCATGTGAGTGCACGTTCCTCAGAGGCTGAAGGCTGTGCTGGTTTACTGTGTAGCCTCTCATCTAATTTAACTGAAGGAGTGAGCCTTCCCCCCCCCCTCCCACCTCTGCCTGCAACCTCCCCCCCTCCCCCCCCCCCCCTGCCTCCCCGCGGCCGTGTGATCTGACATGAGTGGGTTTCTGTGATTTCTCTCCTCCGCTGACACAGATCACAGCGTCAGAGACGATGCTTCATCTCCAGGATTTTCATCTCTGACGTGTGTGTGTGTCTGTGTGTGTGTGTGTGTGTATGTGTGTGTGTGTGTGTGCGCGTCTGTGTCTGTATGTGTGTGCGCGTCTGTGTCTGTATGTCTGTGCGTGTATGTGTGTGTGTGCTTGTGTGCGTTTTCAGGGTTATTAATGTTTGCGTGAAGTGTTTGATATGTAAATGGATGCTAATGCACCGTACCAATCAGCTCTGAGCCACCTGGAGGGGGGCGGGGATTATCCATGAGTCACGTCAACTCAGCCACAGCCTGTCAAATGTGTCCGTGGAGCTCAACGCCAGCCATCGCTCTATGTTTCTTCTTCTTCTTCCTATTTTTCATCCTGCTCTTCTTCTTCTGTGTCCAGCGGAGGACTCTGTGTCCTGTGAGAACCCCGGCCTCCCCGACAATGGCTACCAGGTCCTGTCCAAGAGGCTGTACCTGCCCGGCGAGTCGCTCACCTTCGTCTGTTACCAAGGTTATGAGCTCATCGGGGAGGCGGCGATTAAATGCATCCTGGGGAACCCGTCGTTCTGGAGCGGGCCGCTCCCTCTCTGCAGGGGTGAGATTTGTTTACTTCTATACTTTCTATATTAATAGTTATGATACAATCAAATTTGATTCTATCTGTTTGACTCTAAATGGACCATCATCCACTAAATGAACATCATGCTGCTTTGAAGAAGACTTGAAACTAGAGACTGAGACCATAAACTCATGTTTACAACGTTTACTGAGGGAATAAATCAAGAGAAGTAGAGTCATTTTCTCATAGACGTCTATGGGAGCAGAGGAGTCGCCCCCTGCTGGTCACTACACAGAAGTAGAGTCATTTCCTCATAGACGTCTATGGGAGCAGAGGAGTCGCCCCCTGCTGGTCACTACACAGAAGTAGAGTCATTTCCTCATAGACGTCTATGGGAGCAGAGGAGTCGCCCCCTGCTGGTCACTACACAGAAGTACAGTCATTTCCTCATAGACGTCTATGGGAGCAGAGGAGTCGCCCCCTGCTGGTCACTACACAGAAGTAGAGTCATTTCCTCATAGACGTCTATGGGAGCAGAGGAGTCGCCCCCTGCTGGTCACTACACAGAAGTACAGTCATTTCCTCATAGACGTCTATGGGAGCAGAGGAGTCGCCCCCTGCTGGTCACTACACAGAAGTAGAGTCATTTCCTCATAGACGTCTATGGGAGCAGAGGAGTCGCCCCCTGCTGGTCACTACACAGAATGCAGCGGCCCTAAAACAAACCCCACGGGATGTGTGATGTCATTTCTCATGTCTTGCAGCAGACCACAGCTGCTTTGGGCACCATGCTTTGGAAGGTGAGTACGACCTCACACACACACACACACAAACACACACATACATGCAGAAATATAATATAAATAAACCGTTTGTGTGTGTTTGTTTCGTTGACCTCGGTTCCTCTTTTGTTTAAACGTTGTCTCTCAGTTGCCGAGGCAACCGCCGGCTCCACCCTGGACGGAGGCAACGTGGCGCTGGCCATCTTCCTCCTCGTCCTGCTGCTGTCGGCGCTGCTGGGGGGGGCCTACGTCTACGTCACGCGGTGAGGATTTGATGAAATAACATTATTTTACACTTTTCTTGTTTACAATATTGTTTCAATTGAAGATGTATTCGTTATGTACATATAAATACATCTATATATATATTTATTGATTCACTATGAAATGTGTTTTTAGGTGCCGGCATCACTCCAACTTGAGGCTTCCTCTGATCTACCCTCATCCCTACCGACAGATCACCGTGGAGACGGAGTTTGACAACCCGCTGTATGAGAGCGGGGGGGTGAGTGTCGCATCGCATGACACAGTAAAGTGGGGTAACTGACAAGAAAAGATCCGGCGTACATCTCTGACGCCTTCCGGGGTCAAAGGTCAATGTGTAATGCTAACGATGGGTTTGATTGACAGCTCGGTCGACCAATGGGTTCGTTTGGTAACGTCTTGTGTTTTTGTCTCATCGACAGGATTCTCGAGAATATGAAGTGTCGATATGAGAGAGGACATCACCCCCCCCCCCCTTCTGCGCCTTCTGGAGGAGGCGATGTAAATACAAACAGACGATGTCCCGCCCCTTCAATCCTCCTCCTGCTTTTGTTTGATGTGACGGAGGAAAAAAAAGATACAAAGATCCTTAAAGAACATTCAAAATGGTGAGGAAAGGAGGAGTTAAGGATGGGAGGAAAGGGAAGGAGAAGGGGACAGGACACAAATGACGACTGAAGCACTTTTTAGTATTTTTGTCAAATTTGATTTGGTGAAAAGAAATCCTGTAACAAAAAAGCGAGTTCGTCATAATCCTTCACATTTTCATGAAATCACACTATTTATGGTCTGACTTATTTGGCAACTCAACGTAATTCTATTTATTAACTGTGTAATAGTTCTATTTGTTAGTGGCAAAGTGAATAAATTCACAGGAAATAATGCAGCGTTTCTGTACTTCATCTCACACAGAGCGGTGTGAAGCTAATGCTAATGCTATGTCACTACCGCTAATGCTATGATGCTACCGCTAACGGCTTCGCATTGAGAGAGTCAGTGTAGCTTGTTTTCCAGGAAGGGAAAACCCTTCATAATAATGGTCCTTGTCTGCAGTCGGGAGCGTCCCATCAGCTTCAAACCGCTTCCTCGTGTGAAGGAGATTCAGGAAGGAAAACACTTTCCTTTTTCTGTTTTAATATCGAAGATCGATTCTGGGTTTAGTTTCACTCCTTTGTCTTTGTGTCTTTGATTTTCACTGCAACATAAAGTCCTGCTCCTCTGTGGGAACAGAACCTTCATGAGTACAGAGAAGAGGTGTGCGTGGTTTGGTCACGTGACCCAAACAATGGAGTCGATATATGCAACATGTTCCCAAGTGGCCACAGGTGTTACTTCATATCTCCATAGAATGAGTATAAAGAACATGGGGGGTGGACTTTGTTGTTGTCGTTGTAGTTTACATGCACAGGCCCCAGGGGGGGGCCGGGCCCTGAGGGGGGGCCTTGGAGGCTTTGGTGCGTCGCTGATGTCATGTAGTTATATTGGGGGGGGGGGCGTTTGTTAATAGCCTAGCTGTAGTCCGACCCACCACATGATGTATTTATTTTGATGTACTGTATATGTGATGTTTTATGCAGATTGGTAAATGTACATTTTATTACGAGAAGACCGATGTTAACAGTTTCCCTAAATAAATGGTAAAACTTAATAAAAATGTACAAAAGACTTCTATATATACATATAAATATATATACACGGAATTAGGGGGAATATAAATATATTTGGAGTCATTTTTTCAGGTGGAGAAACCATCTTTAATCAAAATCATTGCACTCATTGACATGTGGACAAATCAATACACTGTGTTTTTTGTTTCTACTTAGATTTACATGTTCATCAAAATATCTCATTATTTTCAAATATAGACGATACACATTTAATGCATCAAAGATTTAAGAAATCTTTTTTTTTATTTAAGAGAATGTTTAATGTATTTTTTCCCAAAGAATTTTTCAATATAATTCAAAGCAGGAAAGTAATCTAATAAATCAGCAACCGGACAAATTAAAACCTAATTATCTTTTTTACAATCACTTTGATACTATTTTCACAACCTTGATGTCACCTTTCCAAACCCGGGTGTCTTTGTGTCTCGGCGATAGTCCTCCACCTCCCTCTCAGCTCTTCTTTTGTACTCAGCTCAATCTGCTGCTTGTAGATCAACAACCTTCTGATCCCGTCACACGCCGTCTTCTTCCTGGAAGCCTGGTGCTTCTGGAGAGGAGACCTCGACGGCGTCTTGGAGACAGAACTCCTCGTGAAGAGTTCCATCCGGCTGGAGGAGAATGCTGTTGTTTACCGTTCGGGGTCCTGATGATTCCTGTTGCCACGGCGATGCTCATCAGCAGATGGCGCTTCCACAGGGCTTCCTGCTGCGGTTCAGATTTCAGCCAGACGTTCTGATTGTCTGAAATCAAAAAAGAATAAAAAGGATTAACCTGCTAGTAAGTCATTCAAGTGAATGAATGGATCATGACTCAAACGATGCTGCTTGTTTGAATAAATAATAGTGACATTTGTCCCCCACGGCATCATTGTGCTAAGTTTGTTAAAATCAATATCTTCTTTTTGGTCACGTGGTTCTTGAAATACAAACTAAAATTTACAATAAAGAGGGAATTTGTTTCCAAGAGATACAAATGGAATAATGGACACAGAATTAGGAGGGAAATATGACGCAAGAATCAGCAGGCAGCAGTTTATGCCAGAATGAAATCGTAGAATTATGATACTTAATACAGAATGGGTTTCAGTTTCCTGAACTCTTAATTTTTAAATCTGGGAAATTAATATATTTACCTTATTGTGGCGCGAGAGGAAATGTCAGCGGATCAGTTTATTTACAGTTTTTTGTCAATCTGAATCGTTGAAGTAACTAAAGTACTTTTAAATACTTAAAATGGAGTAAAAAGATCCATATTTGGCTCAGTTACATTTCACCACTTCCGCCGAATGGCTTCCGTTGCTATTGAGTATACGTCCGCACCGTCTGGGAATAGTTATTTCCTCTACTTCGAGATCAAAACCACTAACGACCACCCCATAAAAATGTTATTGTATCTCTTATAAAAAATTCACATGTATAATTATTTCTTAAATTACTTAACAATGTGTTTGTAGACAACTAATATTTGAAGTTCCACGCGGAAGGATATCAGACTGTTTACTATAAATTCACTTCCGCTCCTCTGCGGAAGTACATGATCAGAAGGCTTTCGACGTCAAGCGAAGTGAGAAACACAAACTTGTGGAACATTTAGTTTGTGAGTATTTTAAGTTTATAAGATGCTTGTGGGGAATATATTCTGCCATTGAGGTCACCCCATTGTATGTCTTTATTGTACCTTATTTTAGCCGTTTTAACGACTGAACAACAAGCTAGCGTGAGGTCAGCGGTTTTTTTAGCTTAGCGGGCCGCGGCCCAAAGCTTCCCCGGAGCTTATTTCAGCAATGTCGGTTAGCTCATTAGACAATTAATCATTAAACGTTGTCACAAAAGAGACGTCGTTTGATATAACCGTTGTCTTTTTTTTCACAATAACGTCGAACGGCGGCCGTTTGTTGCGACATCCGGTGTTACGTAGCCACATTAGCTTCTTAGCTGTCAGCTGACTCGACGATTAGAAACGTACGGTTCGCTGAACATCGTTCTGCTTCGGTATTAATGTACTTATTCTGTCCAAGTCGAGCTTAGGCTCGATGTCCGGTGCGTATTGTTTGATAAATCGTTTAAGAGTGTTGCGTGTAACGTCAAACTGTGACGTAGGCTAACGT
This sequence comes from Pungitius pungitius, assembly GCF_949316345.1. Classification (NCBI taxonomy): domain Eukaryota; kingdom Metazoa; phylum Chordata; class Actinopteri; order Perciformes; family Gasterosteidae; genus Pungitius; species Pungitius pungitius. The sequence goes on from NC_084917.1 coordinate 769,416, forward strand.
TAGCGGCTAGCTAGAAAGCACTTCTATGTGACGATGGTTGCGTCAGATCGAGGTATTTACCCTGTAGCTAATGTTAGCTCGCTACTCTTTTCTAAACGTTACGTGACATTTTCAATTTAATGAGTACAGGTAACCTGTAAGACAGTGATTTGGGGCACTATTGAATCTGCATAGTCATGCCTTATAAAACAATTTATTTCTTAATATTGTAAGCGAGTCAGCTGATTTGCACAACGGAAATGGTGTGAGAATCGACTAATGATGTACTTAGTAACTGCCAAAAGTTGTGTTTCTAATACTTTTATTTTTCCTTAAAGTGCCAAAATGCAGATCTTTGTGAAGACCCTGACCGGAAAGACCATCACCCTTGAGGTGGAGGCCAGTGACACTATTGAGAATGTGAAGGCCAAGATCCAGGACAAGGAGGGAATCCCACCAGACCAGCAGCGTCTGATCTTTGCAGGAAAGCAGCTGGAAGATGGCCGTACCCTCTCTGACTACAACATCCAGAAAGAGTCTACCCTCCACCTTGTGCTCCGTCTCCGTGGAGGCATGCAGATCTTTGTGAAGACCCTCACCGGAAAGACCATCACCCTTGAGGTGGAGGCCAGTGACACCATTGAGAATGTGAAGGCCAAGATCCAGGACAAGGAGGGAATCCCACCAGACCAGCAGCGTCTGATCTTTGCAGGAAAGCAGCTGGAAGATGGCCGTACCCTCTCTGACTACAACATCCAGAAAGAGTCTACCCTCCACCTTGTGCTCCGTCTCCGTGGAGGCATGCAGATCTTTGTGAAGACCCTGACCGGAAAGACCATCACCCTTGAGGTGGAGGCCAGTGACACCATTGAGAATGTGAAGGCCAAGATCCAGGACAAAGAGGGAATCCCACCAGACCAGCAGCGTCTGATCTTTGCAGGAAAGCAGCTGGAAGATGGCCGTACCCTCTCTGACTACAACATCCAGAAAGAGTCTACCCTCCACCTTGTGCTCCGTCTCCGTGGAGGCAACTAATCTCCTGCTGTAAAGATGTCTCAGTAAACTCATTTATTCCGGCTCCAGATGTCACTCATTCCTTTTATTCCACTTCCACATTTTCTTTGAAGTTTCAATAAAGGTTCAACATTCTAAAATTTTAAATGTGTTTTTCATTTTACTTTATTTTATGGAATTGTTTCAAAAAGGCAAAACAATTTAATTACACATTGGATCCATGTTTGTTCCATCAATAAGTTACACAGGTTTTGGTAGAA